>NW_021635259.1:600000-847441 GCF_004799145.2 Neltuma alba
ACTATTAAGAACTTCCTAGTGATTGCAATGTTTAATTAGGGTGCTAATCATTTTCTTCTCTCATATGATTGTTTTAAAGGACTCAGCTTGATTATGAATATGTTGCTGTATGACATGCATGTGTCCATACCAGCACAACAGAGGACAATTACATCGCTAACGTGTGCTTAAACTCGGTAGTTGGTTATGAGCACTGTTATATGGCCTTAGACTTGATATGTAGGCCTTCTATGAAGTTGATGTGGTGATGGGATTGAATTGGTTGTCGTCCCATAACGGCAAGGACAAAACCCTGATCCTACCCCCAAGAGAAATGGAGTGAATCCGGAAGTTAAGTAAAACTTCATAATAGGTGCCTAAACAGGCAATAGTATGATGAATAAACTTACGCAAAGATTAGCAGAGGTTAAGAGAAAAGTGTGTTTCGTCATAATAACCAAGAGAATTAGTGGCGATGAACGAATATAGAGTGCTTACCAGAGGAAGTGGTAACTTCTATCGCTGCAAACAAGGATTCTGGTCACGATGAACAAACACAATAACTCTCAGAGGTTGAGGTGATATCTCAACGAGATGAAATGACTCTTTGAAGTCACAAAGAGTGAGATAAGTAGAAGTCAAGAAGAGAAAGGTAGCCACTAATTAGAATTATCCGATTTCCCCTTAAGAGGAAGGGTAATGATGAGAAGTTGAATGAGATAGTTAGGGGTTGAGTCTTTACACCATTAAGAAGGTGTAAATAGCAACCTAAGCTAGATAAACTATTATAGCCTCGTTAGGGCTAAGGCACCAGGATAGAGTAGCTATCTCAAATCCTGAAATAGGAACTTTGAGATAGTGAGGTCCAGATGGAGAGCTCTAGTGAAATATCTTAAGGATTAAGAAAAAGAGGATGAGACAGCTAGCTATACAGGAAACTAGCTTAGAGGTTAGCATGCTCCCCTTAATGTTAAAAAGATACTCAGTCGCTTAGAGTTTAGGTTGAGAGGCACCCTTTTTCAAGGGATAAGGTCTTGGCTAGGGATCTTCCTAGAGAGAATGGGAGTTGGTCCTCCAAGTTAGAATTTACATTGCTCAAGATGGAGCAAGGTACCCTATCCTAGCAGGAACGGGAAGCAGCCGAGGCAAGGCAAGCGGAGTTGACCTTACCCAATAGAAGTATGACTAGCCAGGAACGAAGCTAGGCTTGGATGTGTCTGAGCTTAGCAGAGTACTAGAGCAAGTAGAAAGAGGAAGAATGTCAAAGACCTCTCCCTATGACTTCTGAAAGCAATTGTGAGCAGAAAGAGAAGCTTGAAGGGAATTGAAAGACGACGCGCAGCGGAAACTAAATTTTAAAACTTTCAATCCCTTGCCCGGATCTACTGATCGTGTTTAAGTCAAGTAGTAAGAAGCATTACCTTCGGTGTTCGATTTCTTGGTGGCTCAGTGATTCCGCCGTTTAGGATGCCTCTGCTCGCCTCCTTTGTCGTTCGAAGTCGACAACTCCGGTCGGCTTCCTCTACCGGTATCCACACGAATAGCCCTCAATCTCGAACGACGTGCTAGCGTCTTTGTCCGTCTAGGGTTTTCAAAATCCGTCCTCCCTTCTCTCTTTTGGCTGTCTCTTATCTGCAAGTGCTTTCACTCTCACTCACTCAAACCCTAGCTCCCTAATATCAAATATATAGGATGCTATAGGTATTATGAATGATATTTAATTTCGAAATTAATCCTAAATTAATTCCGAAATTAATACAATATCAAATATTGCATAATCAGATAAGAGAACAATTAAATAAATACGGTTTATATTAAATCCGTCTCATAGATTTAATTCACCTATTTATTTAATTCAAAAATAAAGATATGACGGAATTAATTTACATAGATTTAATTTATCCTTATAAATTAAATCTAACAATTAATATCTCTTACATTTATATAATATATATATACGAATATATATATATACACACGTCCACCCTATATTATTCATTGAATCTGGATATATCTTAGATTCAATGAATCTGGACATCATAACTCGTGTTGGGCTATTTTGTGTGCGACCCTGTAAGCCCATATGAAGTTGGCAGTGGGCCATTAACTATAATGACTCACAAGTCGTAAGCGGTCTCTAGCAAGACATCACGACTACCCAAAACATATGAGGATCATTGAACGATGCAACCTTTCATACAACCATATCACGTCTCTTTTGTCACACGACATTTTGGTCATGGATAAGGCATGGAGAACGTCATCCTCCTATTCATGACCGTTACTTTCTCGATCCCTGAGTAGTCTGAATATAGAAATGGAACTACCTTTCCATTATAGTATGGCCATACATTTCTCAGACACACTCATTGAGGGGCCCAGTAATATCTCTCTACGAATGTGAGGGACAAATTCCATCTTGACCATTCACATTCCTCCGCATGAAAAACCACTAAACCTGAACATAGTCGTTATGATCACTCGATCAAAAGTGACTTTTGACTAGGTCAAAGCTGAGCTTTTCTCATGTAGGAATCCATCATGATCTCAGGTCAAAGGGCACAGTGACATGATTTGTATATGAGAGAAGCTTATGACTTAACCCATGCAACTCTCTCATAGCGGGTCGGTCCAACACCTTGTACTCTTACATGTGCCTATGACTTTAATTTATATCTCATATATCTTTAAAATCATACTGGTCTTATTTCATCTCTGCTCCCACATAGATGACCGACCAGGGACCTTTAGGATAAACCATGAGTTATCCAAGGATAGTCATCACAGTAAACATGCAAATAATATGATAACGTAATTAATAAATTCATAAATCAATAATGTTCATAGCAAAAATGATTGGCCCCTAGGGCACAATTTCCAACAAAGCTTCCCTTTAAGGGATAAGATGTCTTGTTGGCACGCTACAGACATAGCAACCAGTAAGAGCTTGCACTCCTTGCATTTGAAATGCCAGGCATTATGCATGTTAGAGTACCCTCCTACTGAAAGGTAAAGAAGAGGAAAGAGAAGTTGCATAAGTCCTCCCTCTGTACCGTTCTAAAGTAGTAAGAGACGGTAAGAACAGCTGGAAAAGTAAGAGAACTCCTAAGACAGATTGGCTTAGGCACCTAAAGAGATAAAAAGGTGGCCTAGGGAATTGACACGAAGTCTAAGAGAATGGTATTGGTTTTTGGAACAGTCTTGGGGAATTATCAGTTAGGTGATCAACTGAGAGGAGGTGACTATACTTAGTCCTATAGTCAAAAGTCTCCCAGAGATCTTAAGAATATGGTACCACTTTGGGAAGAAAAGGACCAGGGATAAGTTAAGGTTATGGAAACCTCCTACGGTTGAAAACTGATAGAGAGAGTACCCATGATTTCCTTCCAGAAAACCTTATCATTAATTAGGCTAAATTCAGTTTCCTTCCGATTAGCAGAGGAAAGCCAAAGTTAGAGGAGTTAGAGGAGTAGAGACATAAGACCTGAAAAAGAGACATTCAGGCTAGCTCTAGATAAGAAAGAACCTATGTGATACAGAGACAGACTAGGTATTGACAGATAAATCCTTAAGATGAGGCAAGAGACAAGAATGTAAGCTGAAAAGACCTAACTAAAGATAGATCAGGAAAGGGGTCTAAGACAGTAAAGTACCAAGGTTAAGCTTATCAGAATCAGTGCCTCAGTTCCCAGTTAGCACTGTTTAGTTAAGTGTTTCAAGCAAAAGTAGCCCAAGGAAGGGTGACCCTAAAAAGAGTATGAGAAAGTGCAAAAGCTAGAAATGTTAGTCATTTTGGCAAGAATGCACTAAGATTAGCAGATAATAGAAGATGAAAGTTAAGGAAGCTGTTAAGCTACCAAGTGTCCTAAGCAGTATGGTTTCAGACTAAGACCCAAAATTTACTTGAAGTTTTGGAGGTCCTTATGAAAGAAATGGACACTACTCTCAACTTCAGTATAGCCTATCATCCTAAGACGGATGGGCAGACACAGAGAACGATATGGATGTTAGAAGACATGATATACACATATGTGCTTGATTTCGGCGGTAATTAAGATACGTACTTACCATTAGCCGAATTCAGTTAAGATGACCATTTCCATTCAAGTATCTGAATGGCGCTATAAGAAGCACACTATGGGAGGAAATGTAGATCTCCCTTGTGCTGGATAGAGTTCAATGAAAGAAGTAAGTATAGTCCTAAGATAGTGGATCAGACTTCCCAGTAGACTAAAGTCATTTAGTAAAGACTTCTAACGGCTCAAAGTAGACAAAAGAGCTACTCAAATATTAAAGGAGACCGTTAAAGATTGAGGTTGGTGATTAAAGTGTAACCAACAACGGAAGTCAGTCGATCCCTAAAGTTTAAGAAGTTAAGTTCAAACTACGATGGACTGTTTCAAATTTTGTCCAAGATTGGACCAGTAGGTTATAAGTGACCATTCCCCCGAATGTAAATGGAAGAAGTATCATCTAGGCCCGACACATGTCATAAGCTATATGACATTGTGCTCTAAGACAACCTATCTTTGAGATTAAACTAGGGTGAATTATTGATCAGAAAGTGGAACAGCTAAGAAATAGGCAGTTTCCACTAGTTGAGGTTGTCTAGAGAGATCTTATACTAGAAGCTATGAGGGAGATAGAGACTAAGACAGAGGAAAAGTATCCTGAACTTCTCCAATAACATACACTTTAAATTTCGAGGACAAAATTTATTTTAGAGGGGGAGAAATGTCACATCCAGAAATATGGTATTTGGGAAATAGGAATATTCATAAATAATTAAGGGTAAAAAAATGACAAGGAGTAATAGAAGAATTTTGGGTGGAAAATAATTATTATAATTTTCCAAGCCAATTATGAAAAGTTTGACTAATTAAGGAAAATTGGTCAAGAGTAAATAGGGGAAAAATAATTCCAAGTCTCAGAAAATTAAGGAAAAATAAGGACAAGGTTCCTTGAGAATTATATGGAATTATACAATTAGTTTTATGACCAATTTGCCCTTAGAGAAATTACAAAGGAATTTAAGGGCAATTTAAGCTAATTTAAGGTCCTTATTTGGAAAATTCCAAATAAATATATTTAAGAAGGATAAAATCCCAAGAAAATTCCTATGAAATCCCAAGGAATTATAAGAGATTATGAGATTAAAAGAAGACCCTCAAGTATCCAGGATTTTTTCCAATTCTTTGGAAAAGTGGAAAAATCACTAAAGAGAAGGAAAATAGTTTTCCTTTTTATTAAATTATTGGGAAATTAAATTTGAGACAAAGAGGGCAATTTGGGAAGATAAAAATAAGGAGAATAATTTATGGATTTGAGAGAAAATAATTACAGAGGCCAGAGCACTGTAATTATAGAAAAGAAGTTAAACCTGGAGTAAAAGTGCACCGATAAAGTGTTGATCGGAGCCTTGCACTTTACTTGGCCCATAAGCCACCACTTGTCAAGCCTTTAATGGATGATAATTAGAGCTTTCCAAGTGTCAAGCTACCAATGGAGAGGATCTTGACTTTGGAATTTAATTACAATGTGAATTAAGTTAATTGAAGAGAAAATGCAAGACTAAGTAGGCTTATGACACTTGGCTCTTCATTAATTGTGGTAGATGGGATATTTTGATAGCATTGATGAGCTCATCTCTCCCCTAAATCAGATGGGAATTTCGTGCAAGGCATGAAGAGAGGGAAAAAGAGAGAGTTTTGAGGGAAAACCAAGAGAAAGGCATCAACTTTGATCATGCAATCAAGGTTCAAGGTGAGTTCTTGGCTCTAAATGTGTTCTTGCCTTGTTTTCTTTCTCTTTTATGGTTGAAAATATGTCTTCTCTCCCTCTTTTGATGCTGGCTGAACTGGTTGTTTAAGGGGAAAGGGAGTTTTGCTCATCACACTTGTTAAAATACTACAACACAAGCTAGATCCTAGTGTTTGCAAGTGATTATAGTTGGTTTTGAAGCATTTTTCATGGTTACTTCCTTGAGTGTCATTTTCGGCCAAGACAAGATCTGAACCCTAGGATGTGTTTTTCAAAGTTTTGAGGCTTCCATTGTGTTCAAAATGAAAAATAGTGTAGGGTAAACTTAAAGAACAAGTGTTGGAAGCCATAGAAGCAAAGTTGCAATTTTTGAGTTTTAAACCCTAAGGGTTCGGTCAAGCTGAAACTGGAAGAGGAAAATTTATTTTATTAAATCTAAGTAGATATTTAGAATCTACATGAAAAACCATGTAGGAAAGGGTCAAGAGGGAATTTTTATGGTTTATGGAAAACAACTCTAAAAATTCAAGAAACAAAGATAGAGGCTTTAAGGGGTTTAGGAGCTTCTTGAGTTATGTGATTGATTTTTATGTGGAATGTTTAATAATACTTGCTGCCCTTTTTGGGGATTGCCATGTTAGGGTTTGGCATTTGTGGAAGCAAGAAAGAAGAACAAGAAAAATCAAAGAGCATTGGATTAAGGTAGTAAGATTTAATTAGCCTTAATGTTGAATGTTGCATTGATTGCTATGCAATTTCATGTGCTATTATGTGGTTGAACTAAATGATGATGATGATGATGATTGTGTAGCTATACTCCTTGCTTTATATGCCTTGGCTATTGCATGTTAGAGTGCTACATGTATGAGGTAAAGTAGTTCCCTATTAATAGCAAAAGGTTGAAATGCTTGTAATTGATGCATGTAATGTTTTGGTTGATTGATCTTGCTACTGGGATTTTCAAAAATCTCATCCCCCAAAAATAATGTAACATTTTAGGGCCTGAACTTCTCAAGAGCAAGCTGCAGAATGGAGGCTAATTATGGTGTCATACCATAAAATTTTCGTGGACATTTGATTATGTATAATTATCAATGGTTGGTGCTGTAACCCTTAAGCAGGATGTTAGTTTAGAGCCACGGTTTATTTAGTTACTGAACGAATTTCAGCACGAAATTGGGTATGCTTATAGTTGACGTCCTGAACTTCAGATTGATAGGCAGCACGTTAAAAATGGCCAAGTATACGATTTTTAATGATTTTTCAAAGTTAAGGTTCAGAATCTGGAAAAAGAGTTTTTGGCAAATGGATAATGTTACCTTTCACAAAAAACCTGACACTTTTTCTTAAGGAATTGGGTAACGATATTATTTTTCCTTGAAAGAGGACTTAAAGAGCTTTAAATAGAATTTTGAACCACCTCATTTCGATTTTTATGGAATAAGTTATGAATTTTTGAAGTTGGGCCAGAAAACTGGATTTTTACCCGATGAACAGTAAAAATCCGAAAATCAGCGTTTTTCATGAATTTTTAAGCCCAAGACCATCCAATGTGGTCTAAAATGGTTTTTATTAAACCCTAAGTGGATCCGATAGTAAGGTGTGACAATCTCAATAGCAAACATTACCATTATGCATGCAAGATGGATGCAAATGTATGATATGTTTACTTAATCTAACTCATGCTCACTTATAACATTTTCTCATGTTTAATGTTTCACATGAACATGCATGGCCATGGAAAACATCAATGAAATAGAGCATCATACTAGCATTAGCATCTCATATCATCATTAAACAATACAATGCACATCAACATACAAGCATACACATCAAGCACACAGGAAATGTAAGTTCAATACCTTGTATCCTTTAACTTCCTTCTTGCTCCCTTTTGCTTCCAACCATTAAGGTTGCTTGCTCAACCTTTGCCATTCCTTTTCCTTGACGTCTCATGGCTCTGAATGCACCAACACATCATTTCCGAATTCATTTGAACCATAGTAATCAATAACATCAATACTTTGTTTTCTTTAGAAAGTTTAGAAATCAAGCTCAAAAGTTATCAAAATCAAATTTCTTCCCTATTCAAACAGATTTGACCGAACATAGGCCTTAGGGCTCAAATTTTATTTTCAATTCTAATGCTTCCAAACTTGTTCTCACCTTTACTCCACATGATTTTTCATTTTAAACACATTAGAAGCATCAAAATCTAATCATAGTCCCAATAACTAGCTCTAGCTGAAATGTTACTCAAGTTACATATCATGAAATTCAACCAATTTCAACATAAAACCACTTGATTCTTGTTCCTTTTAAGCCTTTAAATATTATTCTAACATCGATTTCATCTTCCTCTATTATTAACAATTCCATGCAGCATGTCCTCTTGAGATTTCAAGCTCCCATAAACCATTAAAATCAATAACCAAACTCAATAACAACAAGGGTAGTAAAAACTATATTAAAAAGCATGAATATACCTTGTTTCATAGCTTGATCTTGCATGGGATTACTTAGTCTTTCTCTCCCTTTCTTCTTTCTCTCTCTAGAATTCATTTCGCAAGAGTTTTCCTAAGGTTTCAAGAGCCCCTGGACGATATGAGGGGAGGAGAGGGGGCATTTATAGAATTTAAGAACAAATTCTAGTCAATGATCTTGAAAATATATGGCTTAATCTTGACTGTCCATTTTTTCTCTTTGTCTTGTGGCGACAAGTGTCCCTATGACATCATGCTTATATCATTAAACCACATGTTTTTAATCTAACCATACACGTATCTTGTATCTAATCGTACACATGTCTTGTATCCAACCATATAAGTATTTTTTTAATCCAACCGTACACTTGTCTTTCATCTAATCATACACTTGTCTTTTCCATATCCTTTCATTATTTTGGCATTAGGATAGGGAGAAAATTAGTATAAAATTCGTGCAAAATATAGCTCTTAGACATTCCTTCACCTATTTTGCCATTCTGTATTGTATCGGGTATTTTTTCAGATCCTGACTTATCCGAGACCACTGGGACCTGTTATGACACTATTTTCTTATCTCAAATAAGTCCACATGGCATTATACAACTCACCTAAAGAGGGAGTCATGCTCTTCCCTTGTTCTTCCATTAAAACAATTAATAATATTTATTTCAGAGTAAACTTGACCGAATTCTTTCTACCGGTCCATGACTCTGAGAATCTGCTTTCGGGTATCAATATTATTTATACATCATGGGGAATTTTTCTAATTTTTCTTAAGTCAAAGTTCAACATCTAGACATTTGACTTTGACTTTCTCCGGATAGTATGTAGATATGTTTTAAATTCTATTAAAACCAACCTCTTT
The DNA here is from genome assembly GCF_004799145.2 of Neltuma alba. Classification (NCBI taxonomy): domain Eukaryota; kingdom Viridiplantae; phylum Streptophyta; class Magnoliopsida; order Fabales; family Fabaceae; genus Neltuma; species Neltuma alba. Next base: position 609,091 of record NW_021635259.1, read on the forward strand.
GCTTTTTGGGGACAAAATTATTTTTAAAACCTGTGATAATTCCTCAAGTATTTTTTTCTATTTTTGTCCAATTATCTGAAACCTCCCTATACTTTAAATAATTCCTTTTTGATAATATTCAAAATCAATAAAATCTTGGGAATTTCACAAATTCCTCTCATAAGCATTCTTGTTAATTTTAGCCTCATACAGGCCTCTGAATCTTATTCCTATTTTTCTAAAATTTTTCTGAGGTATTCAGGCCTTAACTTACCATTTTCCTTTTTTTGGGATTTTTCTGGGATTTTCAGGCATAATTTCCATTTACGCCCTTATCAGCCCAAAACTTTGTAAAATTATTAATTTTGCCCTTAGTTCGACTTAACCCCATAATTCACTTCATTGAGGCCTCTAACATAATCTTTAGCCTATATTTATCTCTATTTCTTATTCCTGGACCCCAAGACTTCATCCGAGTGTCTAACTTCTTTTTTTTTTGTCCCAGAAAACTTTCTCTTTGCGTTTTAGTCCCTGTGAATGCTTTGTCCTTTAAGGGAATCTCTGGGACATCTATCAAAAAAAGTTTGGTAGCCTGCCCATTTCAAGCTAATTCTGGTACTTCTAGACCTAAAATTTGGGATGTGACCATAACCAACTAAGTAAATATTGGATAAAGAAATAATATAAAAAATGATTTAATTTGCCCATGTATTTTTGTGAAAAGTTCTTGAAATGAGTTTGTTATAATTTTTGTTTATATTGATAATATAAATATCATTAGAATTTCTAAAGAGCTCGTAAAAGTTATAAATTGTTTATGAGAAAGAATTTGAAATGAAGGACTTGGGAAAAACAAAGTTTTGCTTCGGATTCCAAATTGAATACTTAAGAAATGACATTTTTGTAAAGGTCTTAAAGTGTTTTTATATATATAAATCACAACCATTATGTACTTTGATAGTTGTGAGATTCGTAGAGGTGAATAAAACCTTTTAAATTTCAAGAAAGCGATGAAGAACTATTTGGTCTAGAAGTATCATATTACATCTTGTCAATCACGCATGATCTGACATATTATTTGCTGTTAACTTACTAGTAAAATAGAATTCTTCACCAACACAAAGACATTGGAATAAAATTCTAGATTCTTTTCTTATCCACATGCTGGTAATTCTAGATGGACTATTTGTCTCATAATATTTAAAAAATGGTAAAATTTATATCTAGCAAATCTATTCAAATGAAAATCTAGTAGATTTGTTCACCAAGTCACTTCCTGCTATAATATTTAAAAAACTTGTTCCTGATATTGGACATTGTGAGCTCAGGAATATAAATTGATGTTACCAAGATGGGAAATTAATACACACTGTGCTTTTTTTTCCTGGTCTATAGTTTTTTTTATTGGGTTTTCCAAGCAAGGCTTTTAATGAGATAGCATTAAATAATATATTAATAAATATATACTCTTTTTCTTTTGTTATGTTTTTGTCCCACATGGTTTTTTTAGTTGAAATTTTTTTAATGAGGCACATTCTTATTTAATGAACATCCAAGGAGGAGTGTTATGAGTGTTATCAAGTGTGGATGTTCATCTCCTCTTCTTTTTCAACTTCTCAACTCCTACTACTTCCACTAGGCATTAATCTTTTACTATTTCATTACTTCTTTACTATGCTTTTGATCTTGTAACTTACCCCTACTCACATTCATATGGTTTATTGTCCACTATCTATTATTTAAGTACAAGTGTAACTTATATGTAAGACTACACCTATAAATAGAGCATATCAGTGTATTGTGATGAAAGTAAAATGAGTGAAGAAATACAATATCATTCTTTCATTTTCTTATCTATATCTCTTCTCTAATATTTTTTTGTTGGTTAATTTCATAACAAAAATCAAATATTAACAATTGAAACCCAATAATCTCATAGTTGATTAAAAATCAGATTCTTTCCAAAACATAGCTAATAATCGATATATTATCTAATAAACTTAAATTAACTTAAAATTATACTATCTCCAGTCTTTAATATAAGACCATATTTGGTTTTTATTTTGATCCTAAATATAAGATCCCAATCCACTTTGTCTCTCATATTTATATATTTTTTCCAAAGTAGCCCTTCTAACAATGATAATTCTAGTCAATACACTTGATTAGTAAGGATACTTTAGAAAAGACAACACGTATTTAGGATAAATAACTAACTCAACTTATTTTTTTAATCTCTTCAAATTAGTCAATTGGTGGAGGTAGTATTAAACATGTATGAATAAGATGTGATAAAATATATAAACATTAAACTTTAATGCTATGATATATTCATCTAGAGATTGCCTGCCTATGTCACGGACCACCTTGCCGTTATCTTCCATATCACTTGATGACACTTGTGTGAAGCTGCAAAATTTCCATAAGCCTTCTTTCTCATATCTCAAGACACAGCTCCCTTAAATTCCAGTACTCTCTCTCCTCGGCCCACAGACCTCCTTCTATATGTCCACGCTATATGGAAAAAAATTGTTGTGGCGTGAGACATGAGTTTCTTGGAGATCACCGTCTTGTCCGTTGAAAGTCTCCACCGTCACTCCTCCCCTTGCACCGCCCTATTCTCCGCCTCCGTCACACCTTCCGTCAGGCTCACGAAGATGGCTCCTCCAACCAACGGCAATAAGCCCTCCCACGTGTACACCTCTGACGTAAATCACAAGTTCCGTGTATCAGTAGATTCCACCTTCTTCTCCGACAGATACTCCTCTCTACACCTTCAGCTCTACGCGAAGAGAAGACTACTTGGCCGGACTCAACTCGGCTGGTGTCTGATTCCGGTCACAGACATTGGATTCCTCCCCTCCGGTTCTGTCCGGTACCTGAGCTACCGTCTCCGAGACAAAGACGGTTGCAGGGGCCACGGCATCGTCAATTTATCTATCCGATTGGAGGGGGTAGCTCCGCCATCGGTATCTGCGGTGAACGCCTGCCAGACGGTGATTGGAATGCCGGTGACAGCGATTCGACGGACGGATGATTCGCTGGTTATGAAAGGAAGAGTGGGAGAAGAGAATCGAACGGCGGGAAGGAAAAGATGGTGAATTGATGATGCGGTGGGCCCACACAGAAATAAGACCTTCTGAGTTTTAACTGATTTGGAAATGTGGAAATCGAGAAAATTGAAAGGGATGAGTGGAAAGTGAATGGACGATTATTGGACATGCACGACAACTACATGGACATACATGGAATTAAAAAGAAAGATGCCACTTTTATTGATGTTAATATGTTATAGTTATCCCCATTGTCTGTTGTTTTTTCCGCAAAGAAAAATCCATTTCTTTCTTTTGTAATTTGTGGGTGGGTTTATGTTTCTGTATAGTCACTAGTTTTTCTTTTTTTACCAGCATATAGTCACTAGTTTGGCCCAGAGGAAAACCTGCGGCTTGATTTTTGTTAGAACTAACTTTGATGTGAATCACAGTATTTCTTTTTTTTTTTTTCCCTGGCCGGTATGTTAATCATGTCATGTGCGACATTTAAAATCTTTTGTTTTAATGAGATCAGAAATACGAGTTTTTTTTTTTTGGCCGTAACTATTAATTCCCATGAAAAGGATAAACCACTGATCACGTGTCTCAAATATTACTTTCAGTACCTAATATAATAACTACTTAATTAATTTACATATATTAATTAAATTAGTTAAATTACTTATTTATAATAAATAATTTTTTTAAAATATCATTTTTAATCATGATTACTCGAGGATGGGAACATTCTTAATACGTACAGTTAATAAAGATATTTTATAAAATGAATTATAAATCTAAAAGACAAATTAAATTGAGGTAGTATATTTATGACCAAAAATTCTCAACCAATTTATATATTAAAGACCAAAAGTAATATGTTTATTCATATGGAATTCAAAATTTGTCTAATTATTTTAGTTATACCCTTCATTAAATTAGGAAGCGTGAAGGCAATATATAATGCTTTTTAGTCCTCAAAACTTTTTCTCCTTTTCTTTCTCACCTTACCATTAGATTACCAAATCAACAGTTAAAATTTAGTATGATGGTTCACAGCTCTACACTACCTGAAAATTTAAAAAAAAAAATGATACCATAAAATATTGAATCTCAATCATTTATTTTTTTCAATCCAAGGGTAGAGATGGAATGAGAAAGAAAAAAAGCCGGAAAAAAGGATGAAGAGAAGATCCAAATCCCTCCCCTCCACGTTTTTGTTACTCCTCCGGTCCTTAATATAGGACTCAATTGGTGAGTTGGTTTTGGTCCTAAATATAAGCCTCATTTCTCATATTTATCAATTTTCTCTAAATTACCCCTATAGATACTCCCTCAATCATAATCAAGTGTAGAAGAAGGAGATGGGGTATTAAGAAAGATGATTATGGTGTTTTAGGAAAAACGTGTCATATTTTTATAATTAACTAACTTACCTAACTTCTTTAATCTAATCAAATTAGTTAAATGGGTCTTATATTAAGGACCGAAGGAGTATTTTATTATTGTTTTTACTTCTTTAGTCTGTTTCATTATCACATTTTTCCGACAACCAAGCCGCCGAGCATAGGGAAAGTACTAAAAATTTTTCAAGTGAAAGGGGGAATAAAGGTGATGGAAGTGCCGCGCCGCAACAACATGGAAAATTAAAATATGCGACACAAACAGTGGAAATTAAAAGCTAGTTTGGGCGGAGGCAGAATTGCAGAAAGGTGTAAATTTTGCTTCCCACAGACTTTCTAAAAAACAAAAAGGTCCGCTTCTTTTGTTTCACTTCAGGCTAGTCCAGGATTTTCACGCGGATGGATAACTTTTTCTTTTCATATTCTGAGATTCTGAGATTTGGTGGGAAAATGTTTGTGGTGATCTCGTGTCAACAATATCCATTCATTATTTGAAACACCAAACTGTTCAATTGAGTAAAGAAAATTCGTTGATGGAATATATGATGAAGTAACACCCTGCATCCACGTTGAGCTGTGGAAAATTTGGGCCTATACTTATCTTTTCCAACTCGTTAGAGAAAAAGACAGGAGGAATGGGCACGCGTCAATGATTGGAAATTTGGGATCCACCGAATTAGCAGCTAAGAATCAGAATTTTTTTTTTTTTAAAAAAAGAGTGATTTTGATGAAATTACCCTGGAGATTTTTATAAGAAATTGTTAAACTTAATGTGAGGGGTTATTACCCTGAAAAACCTATCGTCAGCTTATTTTTGATAAGTGGTTGGTTTATCAAAATAAGTTGAAAGTAATTTTTAATAACATCTCATATGTAGTTCAAAATTTTTGAACAGCTCCTTCATATGAAATTAATTAAAATATTTTTATTTTAAATAAACGGCCTCAAAGCATATTTCTTCAAGCTATTTTCAGACTTTTCTTTTCGTTTTGGTTTTGGGAGTGGCAAAACTTGGAACAAATTTCAGTAAATTTGCTTAATAACCAATTAATATCAGTCAATCTCCAAAAAATTTTGAAATTTCATCACACTCTTTGACCAAATTTTAGTGTGGGAAAACAAAAATACTCTCACTTTATTTGAATTGCAAATCGTTGAATTCTTGATGCAAATAGTCAAATTTTTGTTGTCAATCTTCGAATTTGAGTTGTCCATTCATCCATAAAATTTATAAGGATTTACAACTTAAATTTAGCTATTTACAATAAGAATTTAATGATTTGCAACTCAAATAAAGTAAAGGTGTTTTTGTCCTTATACACAAAAAATTTTGGTCAATAGGGTGCAGTGAAATTTTAAACTTTTTTGAGAGATTGACTGATATTAATTGAATAGTAAGGGAATTTATTGAAATTCTCCCAAAAACTTATATGGATGACTCAATGAAAATAAATTCTATTATGCTCTATGTGAACTTTGCTTTTTAGGTTAAGCAGCTAGAATACACTGAATTTTATGATGAGCTATAAGCATCTATCCTAAGCTACAATATATATAGTGTAATTTTGTCCATCATCCCTAATTAAAAATGATACAACAATCTTCAATCTCTCCGAGTAAGGAGTGGGGAGTCCCACATGCAAATGGATTAAAGAGCAAAAATATCCATCAAGTAAGGGCACTGCACTTACTCTTGCACCAAAAAAAAAAAGGGAAAATTTTATCAAAGGACCATTATAAGAACATAATTTTGTTCACCTTGAAACTGTAACATCTCAGATTTCAAGCTTAGAAGTATTATAATTAGCCTAGAATAGGTAAGCTACTAGATTTTTTTTTTACAGGAGTTTCTGAAATTCCTAAGAAGGATGAGAGGATTTTCAAGGACTAAACTACAAAATAAGAGTTTTCTAGAATTGTGAGACGAGCAAGTTAGAGACTCTGATGAAGTTTTGAGGGCTTGAGTATGAGAATTGGAGATGATTAAGGGCTCAAGGTTGTGTTAGAAACCTCAGTGAGATGATTCCTAAGGCTAAACTTGAGTAGGGATCTAATCATAAATTCAAAAAGTTTCGGGTCGGAACGAGTAGTGATGGAAACTATGCCAAAAAATTCTAGAAAGATCCTAAAAAAATTCTAAAAAATTGGGAAATGAGATTTTGAAACCCGCATGCCATAAAAAATTATGAAAATACCCCTAGAGCGAATTGATGAAATTCATATGGTTTTGGCTAATTATGAATATTAGCCAAAATTGAATTATTTAAAATATGAGGAAGTCTCAGATAATTGGAGAAAAAATGAGGAAGAATACTTGAGGAATTATCACAGGTTTTGAAAATGATTTTGTCCCCAGAAAGCAAAATAAACTATTTATGGGTTGATTTTTGACTTGAGAAAAATTAGAGAAATTTCTCTTGATGAAAAGATAGTATTAGTACCCAAAGATAGATTCTCAGAGTTATGGACCGGTAGAAAGAATTTGGCCAAGTTTGTTCTGAAATAAATATTATTAAATGTTTTAATGAAAGAATAAAGGGAAGAGTATTACTCCCTCTTTATGCATGTTTTATAATGCCAAGTGAGGGTAATTGTAATGAAAAATGAGTGCTAGAGCATGTTCTAAGGTTATCAAGTAAGTCAGGACCCAAAAAGTACTCGATATGATACAAAATTGTAAAATCAGTGGAGGAATAGTCAAGGGTATGAGAAAGCATGAATTTCTTCCTATTTTAAGGCAAATTTGATGAGGGGACATAAAGGAAATAATACATTTTGTTAAGAGTTAAGTTTAGAAGAATGGAATTAAATAATAAAATATCATGCTTTCTCTACATGTGTAATAGGTGGCACATGAGGTGTCCCTTGAGGTGGTATTGGAGTTGAATGAGGAGGACACCTAAGTGGGCAAATGTGGAAAAATCACAAGGGGAGAGAAGCAAGATCAAAACAAGGGTCCAAGATAAAGATAAATGGTAAATTTAAAAGACTACCATAAGGTAAAATTGGCCCACATTATAAACATCCCTCTCTTGCCATTTTGTTAAGAGTTTTGGCCAAGTAAGGAATAGAGAGAGAGGGAGCACTAAATTCTACAAAGGAAAAGGAAGAAGAAGAAGATCATTGTTACACCTTATTTCTAAAATACCTTAGAGTCTATTTAGAACAAAAACTGACCACTTTGGATGGCTTTAAACTCATAAAAACGTAAATGGAACGCTAATTTACAGAAACTGTTCATTTGGTAATTCCAGAATTTCTGTCCAAATTTGAGAAATCGTAACTAATTCTATAAAAATTGAAATGGAGTGCTTCTAAGTTCTATAGAAATCTCTTTAATGCTCTTTTAAGAAAAAATAATCTCATAAACCAATTCACTATGGATTAGTGCCAGATTTTTATGGAAGTTACTATTATTCCATTGGTTAAAAACTTTTTTTAGATTTCAAACCTTAAATTTAAAAAATCACCATAAATCGTGCCAATGTCCAATTTTAACGTTCTACCTATTGATTTGAAACTCAGGACATAGAATATAAGCATGCCAAATTTTGTAATTTAATTCGTCCAGTGACTTAATAAAAATATAGTTCCAAGTCAATAGTCTAATAGGATATAGCATCTAAGCATACATAATTACACATTACCAAAAGTCAAGTGTTTTCATGGTTTAACACCACATTCACTCTTGAATTTGCTGCTTCTTCTTGGATGATTCAGCCCCTAGAAGATTGGATTACATTTGGAAGGAATGAGATTTCATTGAAATTCCAATAGCAAGAATAATCAACTATAACATCAAGCATGCATCATCATTAAAACATTGCAATATTAGCTACCATTGGAGAACTAATTCTCTTATAATTAAGCAATCTCAAACATGCAATAGCCAAGGCAACAAAATTCAGGGAGTAGCCACATCACAATTATCATAGTTCACCCACATAATAGCAATCGTCCATGCAATAATAAACAATGCAATGTCAATATTGGTAGTTAATTAAATCTTGCTACCTTGCTCCAATTGCTTCTTGGTTCTTTGATCTTCTTTCTTTACTACATAAATATCAAAGTCTAAACATCACATTGCACAAAAAGGGCCAGCCACATTACAATCCAAACTACACAAGATTCAATGGCAAAACTTAAGTAACCCTTTAACCCTTAATTTTTTGAATTTTGAAGCTTTGTTTTCTTTAATCTAAAAATTTATTTCTTAGGTCAATCCTACATAATTTTTTATGTAGAATCTAAACATAAACTTGGATTCATGAAAAGAAAATTCTTTTTCCTATGGACCAGTGTTGACCGTAATAGGGGGTCTTAAACTCTAAAAATTCTAACTTGAATTCCAATGCTTGTTTTTTAGATTTACCCTACACCATTTCTCATTTTAAACACAATGGAAGCATCAAAACTATGAAAAACTCATCCTAGGTTACAGATCATGAAGTGGCCAAACAATGCCCCTTAATAACCAAACATGCAATCTTTCAAATAACTACTCAAAATCACTTGCAACAACCTTAAATCAATGTGTTTTAACTAGGTTTAACATCAAAACCCCCTTCCCCTAACCCTATCACATGTTGGCCAGCACTTCCTCAAGGGACAAACCAGATGTTCAACTATAAAACTCAAGGAAACAAAGCAAGAAACAACATAGAACAACCAACTAACCTTAGATCTAAGCTTGGTTGACCAAATATAGTAGCTTTCTTCTTGCTTGAATTTCAAGAAACCAATTTGCAAGAACCTCCTCTTCTTGGTTGAAAATGAGTGTCTTGCAAGAGGGGAGGATGTGTCTATTTATAGGCAACAACTCTTACCAACCATATTAATTGCCCTTGTGAGATGTCACTGGCCTATTTCACCTTGCCACATTTTCCTTATTAAGTAAATTCCAAATGAAAATCATTTTCCAAGGTCAAAATCCTCTCCATACTTGGCTTAACACTTGGCACTTTAAATCCTTTCCATTGATGGATTGACAAGTGGCAACTTGGGGGCCAAATAAAGGACAAGACTCTACTTTCTATTTTATCAGTGTACTTTTGCTTGGAGTTTAATTTCTTTTTTATAATTACAGTACTTTGGCTACTGTAATTATTTTCTATTGGAATCATAATCCACTCTTCTCATTTTTTTCTTCTCAAAATGTCCTTCTTTGCTACCATCTCAAAATTCTACTAATTATAAAGAGAAAAACTATTTTTCCTTTTCATAGGAATTTCTCTACTTGTCACGAGAACTAGGAAAATCTTGAATATTTAAGGGGCTTTCTTTAATCCCATAATCTCTTAAAATCCATTAGGATGCCATGTGAATTTTCTTGGAATTTTATTTTCCTTCAAAATATTTATTTGGAATTTTCCCAAATAAAAACATAAATTGGCCTAATTCCACCTTAAATTCCTTTGTAAATTTTCTAGGGGTATCATGGGCATAAAACCACTTGTACCCTATCATATAATTCTCAAGACACATTTTCTCTAATTTTTCTTAATTTTCTAAGGCTCAAAATATTTTTCATAATTAATTTTAACCAATTTTTCTTGATTAGTCAAGCTTTCATAATTGACTAGAAAATCATAATAAATCTTTCCCATAAAAAATTCTTCCTTTGAAAAATTAATATAGTGTCCAAGGGACATTTCTCTAGTATGCACAATTATTTCATAATTTTTGGAATTTTTAACATATTTTTCAAAATTATGTAGGCCTACTTGTAACTCTTGAAAATTATTCTTTTGCCTTGACGCTAACATAATTTGGGAATTGTTTCTTTCTATTTTTTCCTATCATTTTGGCACTTCATTGCTTAGGAATATCCTTACTTCTAATTACCAAATTGCTAGATGTGACAATCATGAGGTTCAAGACAAATTTAAGCTTCGTGACAAGGTAAGAGCATGGTTTTTGATGTAGTTTGTCTTGCTATTTGTTTTGTAGAGCATAGCCATGGTTTTGATGAACTTTGAAAGCTCAACCCTAAGTTAAGATGCTGTTTAATTGTGTTTAAACCATGAAAAGGATTGATTGATGTTAGATTCATGATTAAGAGGAGGAAAAGAGAAGTAATCAAGTGGTTTTGTGATGAAAATTGAATAAATCCAACTTTACCTAATTTTGTGTGAATTTCTGCCAGACTGGGGGTTGAGTTAGGGTTAGTTTTTGACAATTTTGATACTTTCAATGTGTTTATAATGAAAAATTATGTGGAGTAAAGATGAGAAACCAAGTTTAAAAGCATTAGAATTAGAAATGAAATTTTGATCCCTAAAACCTTATGTGTTCGCGCAAAGCTGGTTCTAGGGGAAGGAGTTGAGTTTTGATAATTTTGAGCTTGGGAATGAATTTTACATGCAAAATTATGTGGGGATAGCATGTGGAATTAATTTTAGAAAGGTTGAAAATCAAGCTCAAAAGTTAGAAGTTAATATGGTTCAAAGAGAACAAAGTGTTGATGTTGTTAGTTACCATGGCTCTAATAAATAAATAGTAATAATGTGTTGATATATCCAGGGCCATGAGACATCAGAGAAGAGGAATAGTAAAGATTGAACAAGTAACCTCAAGGTTGGAGGCAAAGGGAGCAAGAGAGAGTAATGATCTCCTTTCCCTTGTCTTTGCTTGGTCCAACAATAATTCATAATAATTATAAATGTTGTTCTAAAAGGCATGACAGCTAGTTATCTCCCAACATGATCTCCTTTCCCTTATCTTTGCTTGGTCCAACACCTAACTGATGAATATTTGAATATAAAAGAATGAGATTTTATAGAAATCTCAGTAGCAATGAATCATAATCACTATACAATCATGTTATGTAAAAATGTACTATGTTATCATGTAACTAACTGTTCATGCATCATTTCATGTGCATATTAATTGCCATGGAAAGAAAGCAATCATTCAAACGATTATACCATTCTTCCATATATATTGCCAAGGCATGTTCAACATGGCATTCCATACATAATCACATATTTTGCTTAATCACATCATGGCAACATGAATCAAACAACATAAACACATTTAAACAAGCAAGAAAACAATTAAATTATGAGTTCAATGCTACCTCTTAATCACTTATTCAATTCGGCCTCCTTGGTATAATGGTGCTCCTCTTTGATTTCTTGCAAAGTGCCTATCAATCCAAGCATAAACATATTCTAAATTACCAATAATTCAAGCATAAACACTAATGCTTGACATTGAACTCAATTAAATCCATTTTCCTTGATTTTTGACATAATTACTTCCTCTTTGTTTCTATCAATCTTTTAGGCCATTCCTACACAATTTTTCATATAGAATCCAAATATCAAATCAGATATAACAAAATCACATTCCTCCCTCTTCATCTTGACTTGGCCGAATAGGGAGGGTTAGGATTCCAAAATTTTTATTTTTGATTCCAATGATTTTAAATACTTTTTCTTAATTTTTTCCCATACAAAAACACCTTTTAAACTCATTGAAATCATCAAATCAAATTGAAAAAATCTATAACCCCAAGTAATCATAGTGGCCGAATAGGGTCTATATAACCCTAATTTTGGTTTTCTTTCAAAATTCAATCCAAACATCAATTAAACATGCAATTTCAAACTCATATTCATGATTTCTATCCTTTCCTAATGCTTCCTTAATAAGGTAAATAATGAGCAGCATATAGCCTTGGATTTTGTCATGAAATTTCAATCAAAATAATCCTTAAATCTAGCCAAAATCAAGTTTAGACATACATTAATAGATCCTTGTCACATCCTGCAAAAATTAATCTTGACAATGGGTATAAAAATTAATTCAAGGGCTAATATGGAAGGTAGACTAGTTGATGAAGCCAGACATGATATAAAATCTAGATAGGGTTCAAATCGATATTTTTGAAATTGTCGGCCTAGAAAGGGCAAAATGGAAAATTTTGGGGAAAATTCCAAAAAAATGGTAAAAAGCTAAATTAGATATTTTGGAACCTTAATTGAGGCCTAAAGATGAAAATGGTACAAAAATAGTTATTTACAAGATTTCTTGAAAACGAAGATTTTTTTAGGAAAAATAGTGGGAATTGAGGAAAAATAATTATTTTAAATATTTAGAGGCCTAAATAATTTTGAAAAAAATTAAATAATTATCTAAATATTTATTAGAATTTATCAAATTGGTTTCAGGCCTTATAAGTATAGGAAATTATTTTAGAAAATTTATTTTCAAAAGTCTTACCAATAAAGCCCTATCCGGAGAAAATTCAAAATAAATAGTTAGAGGTAGAGAAAAATTCTAAAAAATTTTAGATTGTATTATTATGTTAAAAGAGGATTTTTCATGGAGAGAAATGAAAATTTGAAGGTCTAGCAAAATTATAAAAGTTACTAGTGAATAGTAACCAGTAAACTTTGTTTTCGTTTAGAATTAATATTTACGAGTGGGCCCCACTTTTTCTTCTCTTTTAGGTCAAAATTGGGCTTCATTTTGGCCCAAGAAAAGCCCAAATTTTTGTGCAAAATAGTGGCCCAATAATTAAATAGATTTAAGCCTAATTTTAGTCAAAATATCAGCAAGAATGTTCTGGAGACTGGACACATGGCATAATCTGAAATTTTATGGCATTAGGTGGTAGCCACATGGCCATTTTGTTGCCAAAATTTTGGCTACTGACAAGGGAAGAAGATTAGATTTTTTTGTCTATAAATACCCCCTAAATTTCATAATATTTAGGCCAAAAATAGAGAACCTAGGGGGAGGTGTTGCCAAACTAAATTCTTGACCTTGGAAGAGAGCTTATAATTGTGTAAATTGAGGAGGAAGTGTCAAGCTTTGATCAATGATTGATTGAAGTAAGTTTGAGCTTTCTTTTGGTTGAGTTTAAAGCTTGTTTGAAGTGGAAATTTATGACAATATCCTAAGGTTGCATGCTGTCCATTTTTGGTTGACATGAGGAATGATTAGGGAAGGATAGAAGCCTTGAAATTGAATTGGAATTATCATGTTTATTTGATGTTTGGATTGAATTTTGGAAGAAAACCAAGTTAGGGATATTATACACTCATTTTGACCAAGAGGATTTCTAGGGGTAGGAGCTTGTTTTGATATGTTTTGATGGTTCCAGTGAGTTTAAGAGGTGTTTTTGCATAGAAAAACACCAAGAGAAAGTGTTTAAAATCATTGAAATCAAAAATAAAATTTTTAGGAAATATAATACCCCTATTCGGCCAAGGCGAAATGAAAGGGAAGAAGTGTGATTTTGTTAAATCTGTAATTGATATTTGGATTCTACATGAAAAATTATATAGGAATGAGCTAAGAGATTGATGGAAATGAAGAGGGGCTGATTATGTCAAAAATCTAGGAAAAAGAGGTTTAATTGAGCTTAGTGTCAAGCAATTGTGTTTATGCTTAAGTTATTGATAACTGAGCATGTGTTTATGCATGGATTGATAGGCACATTGCAAGGAATAAAAAAGGAACCTAATTTTTCCAAAGAGACTGAGTTGGTTCATCAACAAGAGGTAGCATTGAACTCATAATTTGATTGCTTTCTTGCTTGTTTAAATATGTATGTGTTATGTGATTTATGTTGCCATGATGTCATTGAGCAATTTATGTGATTATGCATGGCACTAGATATTGAATGTGCTTTGGCAATATGTATAAGAAATGGCTTAATGGCTCAATTCTTTGCTCTTTTTTCATGACAAATGTTATGCACATGAAATGATGCATAATGATATTAACTTTATGTATACATGTCACATTTTTATATAGCATGGATTGCATGATGATTATGGTTCTCTGCTACTGAGATTTCTATGAAATCTCACTCTTTATGTTCAAAATTTGCCATTTAGGAGTTGGATCAAGCAAGAACAAAGGGAAGTCATTTTGGGAGAAAATTGATCTATGTGCCTCTTTGAACTATGTTTGTAATCATTGTGAATTATTATGAGTTATGGTGAACAATTGTATAAATGACCTATGATAATATATATGTAAGTATTCAATCAAAAGTTCTGTGTTAGCTTTGAATTATGAGTAGAACAATGGTGTGAATTAAAAAGGAAAGGAAAAATCAAGGATTGTGACTTAAGGGATAAAGCTTGACTTTTAAGAGTGAAGTTTGATCGATGAGAATTTGAGCAATTGAAAAAAGATGGATCCACAATTTAGCATGCTTATAGATCTCATTTTTAGCTTTACAACAAGCAGTAATTCACTAAATTTAGAGTTTTGTACAGAAAGTTATGCCCTTTCAAAGTTGGGCATGAATCTTGGAAATGTGCAAAATGACCAAATAAGTACCACTTGTACCAAAATCTGGGATTGATGTATGAGTTTTGGATAACAATGAGTACTTTTCCTTTAAAAAGCATGCCAAGAGCTTTCCATAAAACTTGGAACCACCTTGTTTCGATTTTTCTACATTTAATTATGAATTTTCAAAAGTTGGTACAATTTTAGTGCATAGTAAATAGTACTTGAGGCCTCTCGTAGCAAAGGTCGCCTCTGTGACATCAAGTCATAACCTGGAGGTACCAAGTAGCAACTGGGACTAATATTTGGAAAAAAAGTTTTAATTTTTATGAATTTTATGCACAAAGCTTATATAATGGTTCTAAATGGTTCTAATCATCATATAATGGGGTAATAAAGGAGGTGTGACAATCCTTACTTGAACCCTGATGATTTTTCTTGAATTTGGGGGGTTTTAAGTGCTATTTAGAGGTAAGTTTTCAATTTGGCAAATTTCCCCTAATTTTTTATTTTGGCCAAATTAAGTGTATTTTAGGGGGTATTTGTAGAGTAAAAATTTGACCCTCTCCCCCTTCATTATGGTGCCATTTTTTGCCACATAAAGGGCCATTTGTCCCTTATCATATGCTTCAAATTTTCAGATTAAGCCAAGTGTCCTTCTTCTTGATTTTTCTTTTGATTTTTGGGCTTGAATTGGGCTTAAACCCTTTAGTAAGAAGGAGTGTGAGCTGCATGAAATTTTTGGGCCCTCTTTGCCCAATATGAAGTCCAAAACTGATTTAAAAATGAAGAACAAGTGTGGCCTAATCATAAATATCAATTTCTAACCAAAACTCACTATTTTCAACAACAACAAAAAGTTCTAGGCCTCTAAAAAATCATTTCTCTTGATTAAAAACTCCTTTTTAATATAGAAAAGCCTCTAAAAAATTTTATAATTTATCTCAACTTCTAACTATTTATTTTGAATTTTCTTCGAAATAGGATTTTACCAATAAGATTTTGATAATAAATATTCTAAAATTAATTCTTGTATTTTCAAGACCTAGAATCAATTTTATAAATTCAAATAAATCCTTAAATAATTTCTTCATATTTTTTCAAGAATTATTAAGGTATCTATATATTTAAAATAATTATTTTTGCTCAGCTTTTACTATTTTTTCAAAAAAACCTCTGTTTTCAGGAAATTATGTGATAAGTTATTTTCATGCTATTTTTCACTTTCAGAGCCTCAAATAGGATTCTAAGACCTCTAATTTACCAATTTCCTATCTTTTGGGAATTTTTTGGAATGTTTCTCAAATTTTTCCATTTTGTCATTCTTAGACTAATAATTTTGAAAATATTGGTCTGGACTCTGGACCCTTTTTGGATTTTATGTTATGCCTAGTTTCGTCAACCAGTCTACTTTTCCTATTTGCCCTTGATTTAATTTTTTATACCCATTATTAGGGTTAAATTTTTACGGGATGCGACGTATTTGGTTTAGGTACAAGGCAGCTTCCTACATCGTCCCTTAAATCCTCATTCCCCATTGTGTTAGATACTACAGAGGAGTGGACACCTCCTGGAGTTGTGGCATAATATCCATACATGGTCTTTAGGTCATCCGGGTCTTCCTTATAGGGTCCACGATACTATGGCAGGTAATCCTCACCTAGAATTCTCTTATTCACTGTCTCCTCGAAATGGCCTCCCTCGGTACAAGCCATAACTATACTTTTCCTGCATAATTCTTACACATAAAGTTCAAGCACAAGCATCCAACAATCAAACAGTACAACTATACAAAACCAGAACCTTTGCTCTGATACCAAAGATGTAACATCTTAACTTTAAACCTATTTTTATAATAGATAGAAGCAAATGGAAGCACTCATTAGATCTTTAAGCTGGTAAATTTCAATTTTTAATACTTTTCTTCTCAAGTTACTATTCACATAACCCTAAAATTTGGCCAATTTTTAAAAATCATAACTAATTGTAAAAAAATCAAAATAAAGTGTTTCTAAGATCTATTTGAAGCTTTTAGAGAGATCTTTAATGTAAAAACTAAAAGTTCTTGCTACCTCTTGCTGGCTTTGATCATTGGTTCCTTTCTCTTGCTCTTGCGCTTCCTCTTGTTCAATGACAAAGCCTAACAATTAAGCAACACAATGGCATTGTTATTAACTTCAACAATCTTCATTAATACTGTAACCTAAAACCCTAACTTAGGGTTTTAGTATTCTCCTTTTCTAATTTAACTTTCACATGTTTTTCCTACATGATTTTTCATGTAGAATATAAATATGAACTTAGATTTATCAAAATCCAATCCTTCCAATATTTTTCCACTTGGCCAAATAGGGTGTTTAGGGTTCTAAAAATTCTATTTTCAATTTTAATGCTTCCAAACACATAATCCTTATATACTCCTACATAATTTCACCCCCAAACTCATTGGAAGCATCAAAGTAAAAAAAAAAAAAAACCCTAGTATCAAAAACCCTAGCTGGCTGAAATACCTCCCTTGGTTCCACATGTTGAAATTCTTTCCAAAGCCAAGATTAAACACCAAATCCATCAATTTTCTATCTTTTAATCCATAAACAGCCTTCAACCCATGCATAGCTCAATAGTTATCAATTTGGGTGGCAACGAACCCTAACTAATTTATACTTTAAACTTCTACAAAACTACAATTTAAACCATCAAACTACTAGGCAACTTGAATTAGAAGAGAAATCTATTAATTTGGCACTTGATTTGACCTAAGTATCACTTGATTCTCTTCTTCTCTTCTTCCTATGTTGCTTGACCGAAAACTCTCCCTTTCTTTCTCTCTTTAGTTGGTCAAAATTTTGCTTAGGGGAGGAGGAGTATTCATATTTATAAAGAGCTACAATTCTCCCATTGGTAACTTTTCCATTTACCATGAAATATAATCGTTAACACGTGGTATCATCTTGGCTCCTTTCCCTCCATGATTTAGCCATATAACCCCTCATATGTGTCTCCTTATTAAGTGTAAGAAGACACCTCACGTGTACACCTAAGCACATATGCACATATTGTTATATTTTATTCTATAGTTTATTTTTCCAAGTTTATACTTCAACAATTTGTATTATTCCACTTATGTCCTTCCCCCTCTATTTGGCACCATTTTCATTAGAAAATTAGGGAGAAATTTTGTCTCACTAGGCTTATACTTATCACACTATATAAACTCCCATTATTAGTTGAATTTTCTTAGATCCTATTAAATCCACTGCTTTCAAAACTTCATTTCTTTGTACCAATAGCTTCCTTTTAATGAGGAGAGATTTCTCAAATTTTTCAGAATTTATTTCAACTCCTAACTCTTTAAATTACATTTTTTTCAAAATCAGCCTTCCACTGATAAAAATTAAGCTTTAAATATTTTTAAAGCTATCTTCTCCACTTTTTGAGATTGGGAATAGTTTTAAAATTCATGATAATCCCCAAGGAATTTTCATAAATTTTTCATAAATTATTGAGGCCTTTAAGTATTTTAAATAATTCAATTTGGCCAATTTTTCCTTAATTAGCCAAAATTTCAAGAAAATACTGAAAATTCCAAAATAAATTATTTTTATTCCATTATTAGTTTCCAGGCCTCAAACACTATTCCTTGCCCTTTATTCTATTTTTCATGATTTTTTTTGAGAATTTCGGGGATTTCTAGATGTACCTTCCTATACTAATCAATATTGAGTGTATATCTTAAAATGACAGTCTAGTCCTAGATCTGATCTCAATTCAGAAGTTATTCCGTCTAAGTTTCTACTACACTACTTAGCCCTTGGTCAATTCTAATTTCCTCATTTCTATAATTAAAGTTAGTAGGGTGTGACATAATACTAACCATGCAAGAGTATGTCACGTTACATGCCAATTAACATTTTCATGCATCTTCCTACATTATCATGCCATGGAAAGGGAGCATATAAGCATACTATTTAACAACTCAATCATGCATATTGCCAAGACATCAAATGCAAGGAGTTAAACTAATGTGAAACAAGAAGGAAAATCAAGAAATTAGGGAGAAAAGATAGGAAATTATGAAAGAAAGGGAGAAGCAGAGAAAACTGAGAGAGGAAAGTCTGTAAAGTTCAATCGTATAATGTAGTCTACCTTTAAAATGAAACCCTAATAATGTCTTATAACCTAAACTAATGATAAATAAAAAAGATTAATAAAATATCAAAAAATAAGTAGTGGGAGAGGGGGGTTAAGATAAACTGCCTATTAAATCACTAACTACAAAATAAATAATTGAAGATAAACTACATAATAAAAAATTAAAATTAAAAATAATAGAAAGTCCTAAATATTTGTATCAATTCCCTACCCTCAATCAAAAGAACTAGCCACCAGAAAGTTAGAAAGTTGGCAATCATTGAAAAAGGTAGCATTTGATGAAACTTGTCCTCAGTAATCCATGTAGTATCTGAGTCAACACAAGCTTTCTAACGAACCAGAAAGCAGCGAATAGGACCTGCTCAAGTTAAAAGTATCTGCTCATCCATCACAACATCAATAGTCTCAACAATTGGTGAAACACCTGGCAGTGGTGAAGTCAGGGCATGGTGGAGCTGGGTACCTACATAGTTATCAAAACACAAAGAGGGCAGCTCAAAAGTATCGCGGTAAGGAACAAGATCCTCAACATTAAAAACTAGACTGATAGACATATTTGGAGGTAAATCTAACAAATAAGCATTAGGCCATAACTTTTTTTCAATACGGAATAGGCCAAAGGCATGCGTGTGCAGCTTTGATTTGATCGTGTCGTTATGCCTTAGGGTTAAACGCAAGAAATTTATAACTAGATCCAAGAGATGCAGTATAGTAGTGCAAGCCAAGTCATGTTCGCATAGAGCTTTTATTGATGACTGAAGCTACTATAAATGCCATGCAATGTAATGAAAGGGGTTTGGATCTTGAAGATTAATTTGAACTATAACTAAGTGTATGCAATGAAAATAAACCTAATTTACTATATTTTTAGAATTTTTAATAAAACGATGATAGAATAGAAATGGATGATAGTGAACCTCTTGAAAATGGATTAGTGCAATCATTATTCATAAAGAATAATGGGAGTATATTTTCACTAAGCTTTTTAAGTAGCAAACTTCAAATACTATTGAGTCTAATATCTTAATTCATGAATCCAGTCCTTAAGACATTGTTAAGTCCTCCTAGCGTGTGCTTGTGATTAGTTAATGCATTAGATTCAATTAAAATCCCTTTTCTTCTAAAGCAGCTAACATGATTATGCTAAATGAAAAGGAAGTAAGTAGTCAAAATTGAATACACACACACAATCACATATATTAATGAGCACAAAATCCTCATTAACCAATCCAAAATGCAAATTGATCATGCAATGGTGATTATGATCATAATCAAAGACTTTAAATATAAATTACTAGTCTTAAGACCTAGAAAATCATAAACCTATAGCTAAACTAAGGATAAAACAAGAAAACTCCCCCAGTGAGCTTGGTAACTCAAGCACAATCTTCTATCTTCAAGAGGGTGGAACCTTAGAACCTTAGCCCTCTATAGCTTCAAAAATAGCTCCAATTGGAGTAAAATCATCAGCTATAGTAGCTAAGAGTACAAGAAAATGCGATAGGATGAAAGAAAAGTGAAGAAAATGGATGGAGAAGAAGGTGAAGATGGAGAGGCAAAGAGATGAGTGAAAAGAGGTGTATGAGATGATAGAATGTAGTTATTGTTTTGAAAATAGGGTTTTTGGACATTTAGGGAGCCGAAATTAGTCAGATTTAGCAAGTAGGTGCTCTATTTTTACACTTTAGATCTAAATCTAGTTTGTTGATATGAGCACTTTGCCATGGCAAAGAATAATGTTTGCAGTGGCGACACTGTCCTAAGCGTGTAAGGGGGTTTGGAATTGAAGATCACGCCATAGCAAAAGGGAAAGTTGGTCGTGATGAAGCTATCCTGAGAGGAATTCTAGTAAAATTTCTATAAGGTTACTGGGGTGAAGAAGAAATGTAGCCGCGACAAACAGTTCCAGAATCATTACTCTTAGTTCTGATGTTGTGTAATCCCTTGGTCTTCAATCTTGGCTCTAATTCTCAAGTATCCTACAATAAAAAGTAACAATTTGAAGCATTGAATGTCCTAGAAATTAATTGAATACAATTAATAACTAATTATGAAAATTTTATCCTCAAAAAGACACTAACTCAAAGCAAAGACTTTTAATCTAAATCAAGCACAATTATCACTACAAGAGCCACTAACCCATGATAAAAGCCCTGAAAATAATGTGAAATGGCATAGAAGAATTGGATTCAATCAATTCCTCCGTACTTAAACCTTTGTTCTCCTAGACAAAGGCAATATAAAACCAAAGCAAGAGAATAACATTGATATAAATGGGAACCCTTATGAATTCAAAGCAAGAGAGCAATAGTGCAATTAACCCAACTCTTCAAATGAGCAATCATAGTGATCCAAGTTAATGAGAAGGGATTAAAGTGGAGTATAATCAAAGTAATGTGAATGAGCAAAAGAGAAAACACTCAAGATATAAATTGTTTCACTCTACTCACTAAGTTAGGGTAATTCTCCCTCGAATCCACTTAATCAACCATTTTACCATAAGCTTGTTAAAATCCTATTTTTCCACTTTTAATGCATCAATGCAATGATCAAGAGGGCTTTCAAGGTTATACTATTGGAAAGGGCTAAATAAAATGAATAAAGTGAATATATATGAAATGATAAAGCACCAAGCATTTTAGAAAAGGTTTCCAACTAACATTTACTTTATTTCTCAAAAATCAATCACAATTCCAAAATTTTTTAGAAAACTAGATTTTTCATTAGACACAGAAAAACACAAACATAATCACCGAAAATCAACCCCTCCCCCACACTTAAATCTTACATTATCCCCAATGCCAAACTCAAGTACAACCTTGTAACATCCAAACTTGTGGGCCTAGAAGTACCAGAAATAGCCTGAATTGAATAGGCTACCAGACCCCTTTTTTAGCAGAAGTCCCAAAGACGAGAAAGGAAGTCAAAGCAATTTTAGGGACTAAACTGCAAAGTAAAAGTTCTTAGGGGCTAAAGTGTAACCAAGTTAGAGGCTCCAGTAAAGTATTAAGGCCTAGAAAGAGAAAAGAGAGTAGAAAGAGACCAAGGGTTAAGTTAGAAACCTCAAAGAGAGGATTGTATGAAATTAAGTCCAAGTAGGGACTAAACCGTAAATTCAAAAAGTTATGACCAACAGGGGTAAAAATGGAAGAGTATACAGAGAATTCCAAGAAAATTTTAGAAAATGGGAAATAATATTCTAAGGCTCTTCTGTTAAGAGAAAAGACAAAAATACCCCTGAGGCAGCTTCAATGGAATTTATGAGGTTATTACCGGTAAAAAGTATACCGTTTGAGGTAATTACTTAAAATAGCGAGAGACCTCAAAAATATATACGAAAATGAGATTAAATGGTTGAAAGATTGTACTAATTTATAAAATTAGTCCTGCAACCAAAAGGCCAGTGGAGTGGCTTTAATAAATTAAAGAACCGGTTTTGCCGTAAATTAATTTTTATGCAAGGTTTAAAGGAAGTGTTATGGCCTAAGAAAATTCATAGATATTCTCTAGAATTAAAGGGAATTTATGGAGTAGACAGGAGAATTTTCTGAGCTCCAGAAGGCCATAAAGGAAGCCGGAGAAATGTGGGCCAAGTAAATTCGGAGGAATTAAGTTTGATCCAACGGCTAAGATCTAATCTCCCATCTCCTCCACCATTTTCATGACACTTGGCATCTTCTAGAAGGATGAGATAAGCATGATGCAAGAAGATGATGCAATGATGATGTAAAAGTCAACTTGAAGTTCCAAAATTGCCCTTACCTTTTCTATTAGCCACCAAGGGCATTTTGGTCCATTCAAGTCAAATTTTTGGCTATAAATAGGCACTCCCTCCCCTTCATATTTCGGCCAAGCAAGGATCTATAGGGGAAAATCTACCACTCTTGCATCTAGAGGGAGAAAGAGCTATTTCTAGTGAGAGAAAGTCCACCTAAGTTCAAGCTTCAAGATCAAAGTATGTGGTGGCTGTAGCATCTGATTGGATGCCTATTTCGAATTAGTTACTGTTCATATATGATTCTAAAATTTTGTATGCTTAAAGTACACTCTGTGAGCTTTAAATCCATGGGTACAACACTTCATTTGGATATGTGTACGATTTATGGTGATTTTTCAAAGTTAGGGTTTGAAATCTGGAAACAGTGTTGAACTTTTGGAAGAGTTTTGAGTTCCGTACAATTCTGGTACTGTTTGGCATAGAATTGGTTCCTAAAACTATTTTTTATTTAAAATTAAGGAAATTTCAGTGAGACTTGGAACCACTCAGTTTTGATTTTTCTAGAATTAATTATGAATTTTCAAAGTTGAGCAAAAATTCTGGAGTTTCTACGTGATACCAAAAATTTTCAGATTTGATATTCTTGAATCTAAGGCCATCTAAAGTAGTCCTAATTGACAAGAAATGGATCATAAGGATGGAAAATGATGATATTTATGTTAGAAAAGCTAGAAAGAGAACCCTAAGACTAAGAGAAAGGGTTGAGGTTCAAGAAAGCTAGTCTTGAACTTTATGTAATCTAGTGGTCCTAATGGATTGTATGATCATTATGGTTATGTTTAGGATCTTTGGAACATCCAAGAGGATATTTGGTGATGTTGTATGCTTAAGGGAGTCAAAGGAAAAGTAAGAGGAAAGCTTAAGGTGCAAGGTAGTGAACTTACCTATTGTCATTGCTTGATGTTGTATGCTTGTGTGTTGCCATGTACATGTTATTGAGTTATTGTGACATGTTTTAGCTGCTGTAATTGCTATTCATGATGAGTAGATTATGTCTCCATGGCCATGCATCAAGAAGTCAGCTTTGAGCATGCTAATATGTCACTAATTAACAAGAGAATAAACAAGTTGCGTGTAGTGCATTAGCATCCATCTAGCATGATTAATATGGTATTGTTTGCTACTGAGATTTCTCTGAATCTCACCCCTCCCTAACCAACCATTTAGGTCAATCATCAATGGGCAATAATGGCATGAGAAGCAAGGGGAAGAAAGTGGAGAATTATTGATGTCAATGAATGATATTATTACTCATTGTGTAATTCTCTTATTATGTAATTTATGTTATGGATGCATATGATGCCATGTAATTAATTATAATGCTTATGGCATGTATAAAAATGTATGAGCATGAATGGGAAAGAGAAAGCCCATGTTATGTATGTGAACGAAATAAAAAGAATTAAAGTAAAGAGATGTTAAGGGATAAAACGTATGTCCTAGAGCAGTGAGTTTGTAGCTTTAGTTTGACCTATCAAACGAATGAGTTCTGTCACGAGATTTAGCAGACTCATAGTACATATCCCAAGCTTTAAAATGAGAGGTATATCATCTTAATTGGATGTGTACACAAGGAGATACAAATTTTCAAAATTGAGGCATAGAATCTGGAAGTTCCAGATTTTACAAAAATGAACAGTAATATTTCTTGATTAAACTGTATGAATTGGATAAAGATAAGTCTAATTGGATATTTTTTCCTTAAAGAGCATCGAAATAGCTTTCTATAGAATTTTAGAATACCCTAATACGATTTTTATGGAATTAGTTATGAATTTTTGAAGGTGGACCTGTAATCTGAAAATTTGAACAGTAAATAGTAACCCGAGTAATTATGTTAAAATTTTAAATTCACGGGCTTGTGCCATGATCTGCTTGAACCGTAACGCTTATGAATGTGTGCTCTAAGGGGTTAAAGGTAGGACGTTTCAAACCCTAAATCAGAGAAACCAAAACTAAAAAGAGAGAAAAAGAGGGGAAAAAACCAAGCTACTTTTACTACTGAATATGTCCCTCCCCTACACTTATTTTACAAAACAACCAAATAATTCAAAAGATAAGAGTTAAGGAAGAAAAGGGATAACCTGGAGAATAAAATCTCTTCAAACTCTTATAGGAAAAGTTCTCATCCTGGATGAGAAACATGCCTTTCTTCAATGTGTTCACTTCTCCTTGGTTGATATTTCTTGGTGGTGAGAGTTGCTGTAAGGAAAATATTGAACCAGCAGTAGTATCCAGTCCAAAAAAAACTTAGAGATATCTAGAGTAGCATAAAGACATGTAAAGAGCAAAATCTTCCAAGTAAATATCACACCCAAGAAAGTCAATAGGGTTCCTTTCCACAGGAATCAAATAATCAATAACGTTTTCAAAAATGTCTTGTGTATGCAAAGTGAAAGATGAAGAATCCATCTAACAGTTGTTGGAGCACATCACATCACATTTGCTAACCCAAAAAATAGGTGGTAAAGGAGCAAAAGAAGAAGATTTATGTAAAATATGATTATGCAATGCAATATTACTATTTACACAACTAGCTAATTGAGACGGTAAGTCACAAGAAAGAAGTAGATGAAAGGATTTATTCTTATTTATAATTTTGTCCTTCAAAATTTTTAAATCTTTCCATACTAACTCATCAAAAGCATGTAATTCAATGGAATTTTCAATAAGATAATTTTTAAGGCTATGGTTAAGTTCACACTTCTCCACAAAATCATCATCGAAGTAATTTGTATTAATATTATCACTACTATAATTATGGTCATTTTCGTCACCTATTTTTGTCTGTTTTAAAAAATAGAAGAATATGGGTCTTCAAATTCATCTATTAAAAGGAAACTAACAAGTATGGGAGTCCATACTCGTCTGTTATATTGTAACAAACTAGTATGGTCTCCTATACTTGTCTATTATGACAAACAAACGAGAATGGACTCCTTATGCTTGTCTATTTCTCTTTAAAACAGATGAATGTCTTTTTTTTAAAAAAAAGAATTTCATCTTTGCTATGCACAGATTTGAATGTATCCTACAAATATGCCTTCTCCTATCTTCTTCTCTCTGCTTTATGTGTGACTAGCTCTCCCCCTCCCTTCTTTAGATTTCTACTTCTTTTCTCCAACATTGATGCTCGCAACTAAGTTTTCCTTCTCCCTCTCTAACTAGATGCTTGCCATTTTCTTTTCTCTCTCTTTCCCATTCTTCATCCATGCATCCCATGACCAGGAGCAATATTTTCTTCCAAGGAAGTTGCCATTCTTATCTAGCTTAAGCTTACTCATAATGCAAGGTAACTGGTATAGGTGTGTGTGTCTTTTACATTATGTGGGTTTTTGGATGTTGAAAGGAATTTTAATGTAATTGCTTGTGGGTGTGTATGTTTAATATTTCAATTTATTTTTGGTAAGAGTTGCACTTAGGAATTATTCAACATTGATTGGGTTACATTTAATGATTAAAAAGCTTGTTAAACTTGTTTAAACCTTAGTACACATAAGATGTTTGTGAAAATGTTTGAGAGAGCAATTTGATTAGAATATAATAGTAAGTTTGAAATTGATTTTTTTTGTTTTGATGCTTAGTTCTTTTCGCTTAACTAAGTTAGGATGTTATTAGATTTTTTAGTTTTAATTTTTTTTTCTGTTATATGACTAACTTATAGTGTTTAGTTCTTTCTACTTAACTAAGTTAATTAATTAGGATGTTATTTGTTTTAAATGTTTTGACTCTTAAAATTGTGGATTGTGTGGATTCTATTTAGATGAAAAAATGTGATTTGGTTATACTAAATTTTTATTATTATTTGCTATAATCTGTTTTAGTTTTGCTGTATGTATGCTTTTATAATTACAAGTTGAATAAAACCAGCAATATACAAATTTCCACATTTTTAAAAAAAAAATCATATTTGTCTGTTCTGGCCAAAATAGATGAATATATATCCCTATATTCATCTGTTCTGGCCAGAACAAACAAATATGCATGCCCATTTTCATCTGCTCCATAATAGTCAAATATATGGATGCCAATATTCATCTATTTTAAAAGAGACAAATATATAATTACTATCTACATCTGCCCTATCAACGTCTCCCTCAAAATAGGCCAAAGAAGGCCGTCAGAACAAACAAAAATAACATATTTTGTAGTAATGCATGCCTTATATTTTCAGTATTCTCAGTATTAGAAGGCAATGCACACACACTTAATTCAAGTTCTGCTTTTGCCACTCAACAAGTATATCATACTTGTTATCAATGCAATCCATGCATATAGTGTCAACATTGCAAGAACAAGATAAAGGTTTATTCAAATCAAAATCAAATTCACTATCCAATCTAGCACCAGAGAGAGAAGCATGTCACATCCAGTAATATGGTAATTAAGAATAAGGATATTCCTAAATATTCAAGGGCAAAAAATGATAAGGAGAAATAGAAGATTTATGACAAAAAATAATTATTATGATTTTTCAAGCCAATTATGTAAAGTTCGACTAATTAAGGAAAAATTGGTCAAAAATAATTGAGGAGAAATATTTTCAAGCCTTAGAAAAGTAAGAAAAAATAAGGATAATATTTCTTGAGAATTATATGAGGTTATATAATTGGTTTGATGACCAAATTACCCTTAGAAAAATTACAGAGGAATTTAAGGGTGATTTAAGTTAGTTCAAGGCCTTTTATTTGGAAAATTCTAAATAAATATTTAGAAGAAGAATAAAATTCCAAAAAAATTCTTATGATTTCCTAAGGAATTATGAGATATTACAGAATTAAAAAGAGACCCTCAAATATCCAAGATTTTCCCAATTACTTGGAAAAGTGGAAAAATTGTTAAAAAGAAGGAAGTTAGTTTTCCTTTTTATTTAATTATTTGGAATTGGATTTTGAGACAAAGAGGGAATTTTGGGAAGATAAAAATGAGGAGAATAAATTATGGATCTGACAAAAAATAATTACAGAGAGTAGAGTATTGTAATTATACAAAAGAAATTAAACTCAGAGTAAAAGTACACCAATAAAGTAAAGACTACAGTCTTGCACTTTACTTGGCTCACAAGTTGCTACTTGTCAAGCCCCTATTAGAAATCAATTAAAACTTTCCAAGTTTCAAGCCTTGATTAAAGAGGATCTTGACTTTTGAGATTAATTTTATTTGGCATTAAGTTAATTAAGAGAGAAGTTTCAAGACTAAATAGGCAAGTGACACTTGGCCTACCATTAATGTGGGTGGTTGAGATATTTGTTTAGCATTAATGAGAGCTCATCCTCCTCCTTTTCAAGACTCCATTTTCAGCCAAGAAGGAAAATGAGAGAGCAAGAGTGATCTTTGAGTAAGTTCAAGGAGAAAGCAAGCAATTTGGGTCAAGAAAGCTTGGAGTTAAGGTTAGAAGTTGATATTATGTTGTTTTTTTTGCTTGTTTTCCTTGAGATTGATGGTTGAAAACTCTTCTTTTTCCTCTTGTTGGTGCTGGCCGAATTGGTTAATGTTAGGGGAGGGAAGTTTTGAAGTTAAATATAGCTAGAACACTATGATTCAAAATGATTTCAAGTGGTTTGGTGTTGTTTTGAAAAGATTTCATGGATGAACTTTAAGGGGGTATGGTTCAGCCAAGACGAGAACCCTAACCTAGGATGAGTTTTTCAATGTTTTGATGCTTCCATGATGATCAAAATGGTAAATGGTGTAGGATAAACCTAAAGAACAAGTGTTGGAAGCATTAAAATCAAAGTTGTAATTTTTGGATAATGAACCCTTTTGGTTTGGTCAAGTTGAAACTACAAGAAGGAATTTTCTTTTCTTAAATCCAAACCCATATTTGGATTCTACATGAAAAATCATGTAGGAAGGAACCAAGAGAGAAGTTTTAGGGCTTAAGGAAACAAAGGTCAAAAATTAAAGATCAAAGGTTAAAGCTTCAAAAGGCAAGGGTTTAATTGAGTTTTGTTATTGATTTTTGATATGGTTTGGTTGATAATATTGCTGCCCCATTTATGGTTTATCATGTTAGGGTTTGTTAATTATGGAGGAGAAGAAGAAGATCAAAGAAGCAAAAGCTTTTGGATTAAGCTAGTGGGATTTAATTAGCCACTAATGTTAACTTTGCACTGTTATTTATGGCATGAATGCTTGCAATTGTGTGGTTGAACTATGATGATTGTGATATGGTTGCTCCTTGCATTTGTTGCTATGGCCTTGCATGTTGAGGTTTCCTATTATAGAAAGATTAGTTCTCCTATGATAGCTAATGTCAAAGTGCTTTATAATGATGCATGTTGATGTTTTGGTTTATTGATCTTGCTACTAGGATTTCATTGAAATCTCATCCCCCATATGTAACCTAACATTTTAGGGTTGAATCATAGAAAGGGAAGCTGCAAATTCAAGGGTATTTGTGGTGATGATCCATGAGGAAACAATTATATTTTGGTTATGTAAATGTATGATGATGGGATGTTATAACCTCAAGCAGGATGCCAACTTGGAGCTATATTTTTATTAAGTTATTGAATGCATTAAATCACAAAATTTGGTATGAATGTAGATCACGTTCTAAGCTTCGGATCAATAGGTAGCACATTAAAAAGACCCAAGTATACGATTTATAATGATTTTTCAAAGTTAAGGTCTAGAATTTGGAAAAAGAGTTTTTACCAAAAGGACAGGAGTAATTTTCACAAAAACCTAATAGATTCTCAAATGCAATTGGTTCACAAGTCTATTTTTCCTTGAAAGAGAATTTAAAGAGCTTTTCACATAATTTTGAACCACTCCATTTTGATTTTTCTAGATTAAGTTATGAATTTCTGACATTGGACTAGAAAACTGGATTTTTACCTGATGAACAGTAAAAATCTAAAAATCAGGGTTTTTCATGGATTTTTGAGCCCAAGGCTATCTAATATGGTCTAAAATACTTCTAATTGAACTTTAAGTTGCTCTAGCAGTAAGGTGTAACAAAGTACATTCTTCACACAAAGAAGTAGTGACAGTGTAAGCAATATTAGTAACTAAATAACTACTATTAGAAGTGTTTAAGTGAGAATTTTTATTTTTAAACATACATGGGGATTCAACCATGATGTCCTCATCCACCTTATCATCACTCACCCTTTAATAAATTCAATAGGAATAGTAGTTATAGTAGAGGGGTGAATCTCCTCAAGAAGAGGAGTAATATTAGTTGATGTACCGCACAAGTCCTCACGGGTTTGTAGATGTTCTTGCTTCATCTTGGCATCTTGTGTGAGTGAATCTGGAGACTTTGGTTTGTCTTTCCCAACCTCTGATTCAATTTGTGCTATATCACTTAGGATCTTGTCCAATGTACTCCTATATTCTTCTAGCTCTTCCTTTAATTCCTTAAAGATTCTAGACATCTTTACCTCTTCAAGTAACCTATGGTAGTCTGAGTTCAAGCAATTATAAGATTCCCTTAAATATTGTATCTGATCATTTTGAGGAATAGAAAAAGGTAAGTCAGGTTCACTGAGTTAAGGTTCACCAGATTGGGAGAGAGGTTGGTACATGGATTAGAATGATGGTTGGTGATGGTATTCATTTGGTGAAGGAGGTAGTTCAAAGAAGGGATTATGTTCTGAGAATAGTTCAAAGTATAAAGCGTGAGGTAGGAAAGAAGGTTCATGATACGATGGAATGGTTGAATTATGATATGGGTGATAAGGGGGTTGGAATGATGTATGTGTAGAGTTGTGGAATCGGGGTTGATTCATCTAAGTACCATGAAACATTTCCCAAGGTCGAAAGTGAAACATCTTACCTTTAACTCCTTAGAGTGCGTATTAGTAAGCGTTATGGTTTAAGCAGATCATGACATAAGCCCGTGGATTTAAAATTTCAACATAATTACTCGGGTTATTATTCACTGGGTTTGAAATTCAGATTTCAGGTCCAATTTTGAAAAATCATAACTAATTCCATAAAAATCATATCTCCTTGTGTACACATCCGATTGAGGAGATCTACTTCTCCTTTTAAAGCTTGGGATGTGTACTATGAATTTGCCAAATTTTATGGCTTAACTCATTCATTTGATAGGTCAAACCGGAGCTACAAACTCACTGCTCCATGACCTACGTTTTATCCCTTAACCTCTTTTCACTTTAATTCTTTCTATTTCTTTAGCATATATAAATTGGGTTTACACTTTCCCAGTCATCCTTATACATTTCTATTCCTCCCATAAATATTGTAATTAAATACATGATATTATTGGTATTCATAACATAAATTACATAATAGGAGAATTACACATTGAATAATAACATCATTCATTAACGTCAATAATTCTCCACTTTCTTCTCCTTGCCTTTCATGCCATTGTTGTCCACCATTGATTGACCTAAATAGTTGGTTAGGGAGGGGTGAGATTTGGGATAATCTGAGTAGCAAACACTACCCATAAGCATGCAAGACATAATACACATGCATGACATGTTATAATATTAACACATGAATGCCATGGAAAGTAAGCTAAAGCATTTCATACTTTCATAACATATTGCCAAGGCAAAGCATAACATAAACTTGAAAACATAACTTTGCAAATATCTCATCATAGCTTAGTCACATCATGGCAACACAACCACATCATGCAAGCATACATATCAAGCACACAATATAGGTAAGTTCACTACCTTATAACATAGCTTTCCTCTTGCTTTTCCTTTGATTCCATTGTCTTTCCAACCCTATGGATTTTCTATCAACACCATTAAACATCCTTTTGGATTTTCCAAGGTCCTAAACACATCAGTACATGATGCAAAATAATTATTAGAATCAAGGCATCAACTTATCTCTACATGATTCTTTCTTGAACATACTTGAACTCTAACTTTTGAGTTTCAATTCCAACCTTCCTAAAATTATTTCCACATACTATCTCCACATAATTTTGCATGAAGAATCCATTTCCAAGCTCAAAACAATCAAAATTCAATCCTAACTATTCAAAATAGTCAAGGTCGAATAGAATCACAAACTAAGAGAAAGTTGGATTTCTTGTAAAATCAACACAGAACCACTTGATTCGTGTTGTTTCCAAGCTTTTAAACATGCTTTTAACATCCATATCATCTTCTCCTATTCCAATAAATTTTGTGCAGCACCTCCCCATAGGATTTCAATCATCAAAAATCCAATCAAACCAACCACCAGCTCAAAAATAATAAGGGAGGTAGAAACTACATCAAAAACGGCACACATACCTTGTTTTAGAGCTTGATCTGGCTTGGGATCACTTGGCCTTTCTTTCTCCCTCTTCTTTCTCTCTCTAGACACTATTTTGCAAGAGCTTCCCCATAGGTTCAAGGTGCTTGGACGAAATGGAGGGGTATTTATAGAAAGCTAGAACAAATCCTGGCGGTCAGTTTTGATTTAATCCTAGCCATTGATCTTTGTTTCTTCTCCGAGAAATTTGCCACATGTGCTGCCTTCTCTCTCTCCTATTAATCAGTATTTTCCTACCCAAAATATCTTCAAAATTTCAGACCAAGTGGAAGGGAAACAATCAGCCACATATGCAAGCTTATTTCACAAGCTTGTTTAAGATATTTTGCAAAGTCATATTAAACCTTATCCAACCAACTTGACCCATGTGCATGGACTTAGGGAGCACGAAATCCTATGATTCTTTGGGCTAACTAAGTGCCCCAAATCTGGTTAGGAAGCAATGGGATTAATCTAGTTCAATCCCAACCGTAATCCGTTACCCGATTTTCTCCTTTTGGGCCTTTATGAGGAAAAATAGCTCGGGGCCTCCAAAAATTCATTTCTTTCCATGAAAAATCCACATTTAATATAAAATTATGATCTGGAAAGTTTGGGGATTTTTCATAACCTCTAA
Organism: Neltuma alba; assembly: GCF_004799145.2. Classification (NCBI taxonomy): domain Eukaryota; kingdom Viridiplantae; phylum Streptophyta; class Magnoliopsida; order Fabales; family Fabaceae; genus Neltuma; species Neltuma alba. The sequence continues at coordinate 641,566 of NW_021635259.1, forward strand.
CTATTTATTTCACATTTTTCTTCAAAAATCAGGCTTTTACCGATAGAATTTCGGAAGTAAATTCCCCATAAATTATTTTCTTCATTTCCAATGCTTGGAAAAAAATTTAGAAATTCAAATATATTCCCAAGGAACTTAATCATATTTTTTCTTGAATTATTGAGGCCCTTGTATAATTACAATAATTATAATTCCTCAATTTTCACTATTTTATTCAAAAATCACTATTTTTGAGAAATGTCGCAATAATTTATTTTGGGTTATTTTCACTCCCAAAACATCATATATGACTCAAAACCCCCTAATTTATCTTTTTTCCAATTTTAGGGAATTTTTGAGAATTTTTCATAAATTTCCTATTTTGACTCTTAAGGGACCTGACATTGTCGGTCTGGCTCTCTTCTATGTTTCTGAGCATTACCAATGTATCTTCCATTGACTCTTAACTTAATCTTCTCAAGGTATAATTATAGAGAAAGGAATATCTCATCCCTCTCTCCTCAGTGACTTAATTAATTGAATAATATTTAATAGAGTCGATTTTGCCGAATTCTTTTCTACTAGCTCACAACTCTGTCGATCTGTCTCTGGGTTTCATCCTTTCCTTTTCATCATAGGGACTTCCTCTAATTTTTCTCAGGTCAAAAGTCAAACTGTAGACAACTATTTTGACTTTCCCCAGATAGGGTATAAATAGGCTTTAAATTTAATTAAAGCTAACCTTGTCAGTTTCTGGGGATGGAATTAATTTTACAATCTGTGTAAATTCCTCAACTACTGTTCCCCAGTTTTTCCTAATTATTTGGGGCCATCTCATAGCTTAAATAATTCAATTTAAGTTACTATCTCAAATTGCTCAAAACCCTGGAATGACTTCAGAGCATTTTCATCATTTCTAGCCTTACATCAGCTCTGGGATCCTATTCCCATTTTTCTGGAATTTTTCTAAGTCATTTGGGCCCTTTTTGCTAACTCTGAGCATTGGTTGACCAGAACTTTTATTATTTACAATTAGGTCCCTACTTGGCCTAGGAATCTTTTTTTTGCAATTTGGTCCCTCCTTAGGCCTAACCTTCGGAACCATCTCTTACAAGTTTCTAGCATAACCTCTGGCCCTTAGTTGTTTCCAGTTTGTCATTCTTTAGTCCCCGAACACTATTGTTTTACATATTTGTCCTTGGAAAATTCCTTTTTCCTTCCGAGAGATCTCCGGGACTTTCGTTACGTTGGACTTAGTAATCATCCTTTCCTTGTGCTATTACTTATATCTATGAGTCAAAATTTGAGATGTTACAGAAAGCTTGTTGGGCTAAAATCATTTGCTACATTGGTGCCAATATCATTGTCTTATATCTTAATTCATGAATCCAGTCCTTAAGACATTGGTAAATCCTCTTAGTGTGTGCTTGTGATTAGTTAATGCATTAGATTCAATTGAAAACCCTTTTCTTCTAAAGTAACTAACATGATCATGTGAAATGAAAAGAAAGTTAGTCAAAATTGAATATATATACAATCGCATATATTGATCAGCACAAAATCTTCATTAACCAATCCAAAACACAAATTAATCATCCAATAGTGGTTACAATCATAATCAATGAGTTTAACTACAAATTACTATTCCTAAGACCTAAAAAATCATAAACTTACGGCTAAACTAAGGATAAAACAAGAAAGCTCCCTTAGTGAGCTTGTGAACTCAAGCACAATATTTCATCATAAAAAAGGTAGAACCTTAGCCCTATATAGCTTTAAGAACAGCTCCAATAGAATAAAATCATTAGCTATAGCAGCTAAGAGTACAAGAAAATGAGATAGGATGAAGGAAAAGTGAAGGAAACGGATGGGAAAGAAGGTAGAGAAGGAGAGGCAAGAAGATAAGTGAAGAGAGGTGTATGAGATGATAGAATACAATTATTGTTTCAAAACAGGGTTTCTGGATGTTTAAGGAGCTGAAATGGGTTGGATCTAGTGAGTAGGTGCTCCATTTTCATGCTTCAGATTTGAATCTATTTTGCTGATATGATGACTTTATTGCGGTAAAGAATAATGTTTACTGCAGTGACACTATCCCGAGGCAAGTATGGGGGTCTAGAAGTTTTGATCAAGCCGTAGTGAAAGAGAAAGTTGGTCACGACAGAGCTATCTTAAGAGGAGTTCTAGCAAAATTTTTGTAAGGCTGCCATAGTAAAGAAGAAATATGGCCACGGTGAATAGTTCTAGAATTAATACTCTTAGCTCTTATGTTGTGTAATCCCTTGATCTTCAATCTTGGCTCTAATTCTCAAGTATCCTATAATGTAAAGCGATAATTTAAAGCATTAATTATCCTAGAAATCAATTGAATACAATTAACAACCAATTATGATAATTTTATCCTTAGAAAGACACTAACTCAAAGCAAAGACTCTTAATCTCAATTAAGCACAATTACCCCTAAAAGACCACTAACCAATGATAAAAACCTTGAAAATGATATGAAATGACATAAGAGAATTGGGCTCAATTAAGCTTCTTACAAGGTCTTTTTGGGAAGCGCTTCGGGTGTATGCATACCATAACATAGTCTCCGACCTTAAACTCATAGTGATGACGATGAGCATCCGCAATTACCTTATAATTGTTATTACTCAATGCTAGCTTACACCTGACCTCGACATGAACATCATGAAGGCAATAAGCAAAGGTCTTAGCAGACTCGAAAGGGCATGCAGATCAGAGAATGGGTACAACATCAACAGGTTGTTTAGGATTAAATTACTAAACTATCTGGAAGGGGCTCATGCTAGTGGATCAATTAACTAAGTTATTATAAGCAAACTCTACTAGAGGTAAGACTAAATCTTAGTTACTCAGCTTATCACCAACTAAACTACAGAGCAGGTCTCCTAAACTGCGATTGGTCACCTCTATTTGACCATCCATTTGAGAGTAAAAAGCTAATGAAAACTTTAGATATGTGCTGAACAACTTCCAAAGTATCTTCTAAAAGTAGCTAACAAACTTAATATCTCTATTTAAAACAATAGTGCTAGGAAGACCATGAAGACACACAATCTCTTTAAAGAATAACTTAACAAGGTGAAGTAGTCTTGCTACACGGTATAAAGTGAGCCATCTTTGAAAACCTATAGACTACAACCAAGATGAAATCTTGTCCTCGCATTGTCTTAGGAAACCCCAATACAAAATCTATCCTAATGTCTTTCCATCGTGTCTCAAGGATCACCAGAGGTTTATACTACCCAATATTCCTCTTCTTTGCCTTGGTTATATGATAGGTGCGGCATTAAGAAAAGGATTCGAGTGACATCACACTTAAGGAAAGGCCAATAAAACCTATCTCCTATGAAGTTAGTGGTCTTCTTGATACTGAAATGTCTAATAAAGCCATATGAGGAAATCGCGCATCGATATATAGGGAACACATAACTTAGACCCTCAAAATAAGTAGCCGTCATCTACTAATAAATCCATATGATTATGGTGGTTACCATCCAAAACCTCTTGATAGATGAGTCCAAAATCAGGGCATACTACCTATTAATCTCTTAAACTTTTAATACCAACAACCCTGATTATTATGGTATTAAGAAGGTGGACTTGTCTGCTAAGAGCATCAACTACCTTATTCTCTACTTCTAGTTGATGCTTAACTATAAAAGTGAATTCCTTAATGAACTCAACCATTTAGCATTGTTTGGTATTTAAATGCCACTGGAAGTTAAGAAACATTAGTACCTGGTGATCTGAATAGAAGATGAACTATTAAGGTAGGAGGTAATACTTCTAGTGCTCTAAACAATGAATTAGGACATAGAAGTCCTTATTATACGTGGAGTACTTTTGCTTTGTGTCATTAAGCTTTTCACTGAAGAAGGTAAGAGGATGGCTATCTCAACTAAGTACACCTCTAATTTCCATTCTAGAAGCATCACAAGCAACCTCAAAGCATCTACTAAAATCAGGTAACACGAGCACTAGGCCACATATCAGCTTGTCCTTAATGGCTTGGAAAGCTTTCAATGGGGTAAGGGTCCAAAGAAACTTATCCTTCTTTGAGTAGTTAGTGATCGACGAGATGACAATATTGAAATCTTGTATAAAAAGCTAATAGAAGGATGCTAAGCCATTAAAGCTCTATACTTCATGCAATGATTGAGGTTCAAGCCACTCTTAGATGGCATGAACCTTCACAGGATCAGCAAGTAGACCATGTTAAAAAATAATGAATATGAGAAAGATGACTTGATTCTATAGAAAGAAGCATTTAGGTAAATTAAGGTAAAATTTCTTACTCTGAAATTTGAGAACTACTTGCCTAAGGTGGTTCAAATGGTCATCTATGGACTTGCTTAAAACTAGGATATCATCAAAGTAAACGATAAACTTCCCTAGGAAGGGTTGTAGCATATAGGTCATCATTCTCATAAAGGTACCAGGGGCATTTGTTAAGATAAAAGGCATAACTAACCACTTACACAACCCATCTTAAGTCTTGAATGCTGTCTTTACTTAACTCTAGGTCCAATCCTAATATAATGGTGTCTACTGTGAAAGTCAAGTTTAGAGAACCAAGTAGATTCAGATACCGAGTCAAGCCAGTCATCAAGCCTCATAATAGGAGACTAATATTTAATGGTTATCTTGTTAATGGCTCAGTTGTCTACACACATCCTCCAAGATCTATCTTTCTTAAGAGTTAGGAAGGCAGAGACAGCACAGGGACTAAGGTTATGATGGATATAGCCTTTATCAAGTAATTCATTGAATTATTAATTAAGCACTTCCCTATCTTTAGGTTCATCCTGTAATATGGTAGATTAGGGAGTTGCAATCCAGGTCTAAATTAATTGCATGTTAAATGTCCCTTATAGGTGGTAGATCAATAGGTAGCTCTTCTAATGCAATGTCCTTAAACTCCTTCAAGAGTTAGATTACTTTGCCAGGTATGTCACTGGCTACTGATATAGGTAAGGTAGCAACTTTGAAGAAGATAGCAAGAATAAAGTTAACCTCCTTACTATCCTGTATAAACTATTTTTCTATTAAGAGGTGAAAGCTATGATACCTAGGGGTTGATCTCTTTATAGTGGCAGGGCTGTTTCCTTTAGACTTAGGTTTAGCAAGGCCGAGCAATATTGTCTTGCCTTCATGTGTAAACATGTGGGTATTTGTCCTACCATGGATGGTAATACCATGATCATAGAGCTAAGGATGTCCTAAAAGAATGTGAGATACATCTATAAGAATGACAACACATAGAACGTCTTCTTTGTATTTACCCAAGTAAAGAGGTACACAACACTATTGGGTAATTGGTAAAGAACTATTATCAACCCAAGTGATGTGAAAAAATCTGGTAAGAGGCTCTGTCTTAAGCCCAAGATGAGCAATGCCTCAGCTTGAGATGACATTCCTTTTGCTTCTACTATCAATAACCAACTTGTATGACTTATCACTGCATATCATAAATATGTGAAAGATGTTATTCCACTTCCAAGAATAATCTAGCTCTGAGACAGTGAGAAGACAATGTATCACTTTAAGATACTTTAATAAAAGGTCATCTGCAATGATTTCTTCATCCATATTAGGACTCTCGATTGAGTTAATGATGACATCAAAGGTAGTCTTAATGAGTACCTTATCATCCTGAGATTCTATTATTAGTGCATGATGTGGGCACTTTAATGTGATGTGGCCTTTTAAATGGCACTTGAAGCACTCAATGGTTAAATTGCTTGTACGAGAATTTGATGTTGAAGATACTCCTTGTCTTAAAGTGTTTGATCTTAAAAGCTAAGGACTGGTCTTCTAGCTTGTAGTGTTAGCAAGGAACATATGAACCTATTGGGATTTTATGCCCTAAAAATTTATACGCCAAGCAGATGGGTATCTAGACAATGAATCTATCTCCCTAATCTTATGATAGGCTTCTTCTAATGTGTCAAGGGAATTTATTCATAGTTTTCTCTAAATGTCTGTCATAAGACCATTAATGAATCACTTAATGGTGACCTAATATGGCTTATTCATACTGTTACATATCATCAGCTTTAAATTAAGTCACATAGTAGTTAGTTGTAGTGGAACTCCCTTGCTTAAGATTAAGTAACTGGTTGAAGAGCTGGTTGTTGTAAGTTATAGGTACATACTTTTCCTTTAGCTAAATGTTGTAGGTTTTCTCGAACATTTTGCCAATACTTTCTTACAGACCTGGTAAGATTTATATTGGTGAAACAAACTCACTATAGGTTACTCATGTTATACTACTGAAAATAGTCATCCATCATCGCTAACCAGTCTAAGAAAGCATTTAAGTCTAACTAACTATCAAAATTAGGTGCCTCAACCTTAACCCTTTTCATCATATTGTCATAGTAGTCTTTGTTAGTGGCAATCTCACCCAAGAGGGGGGTGAATTGGGTGAGTTATAAAAATTTTGTGAAATTAAAACAATGAACTAACAGAAACAGAGAGTGTGAGTTAGAGAGATTTCACCATAGAAAAGGGGACACAGAATTTATACTGGTTCGGTCTCAACCACTTGACCTACATCCAGTCCTCAGAAAACCTCTGAGTATTTCACTATGTTCCAAGATTGATCAGGCTTTTGGTGCCGCAGTACAGTAATTGATACTCTCAATCACTCCCCCTTACTACCCATAAGATTACAAACCCACTCAAGAGTCCACACTCTTGAGTTTCACACAAGACGTGATTAATGATGAAAAATATAAACTCTCTTAGAGAGTGAATAAATGATAATCACTGAAGCTCGGTGTATGGAAGAGCAGAGTATTGAATGTAACAGTAAATGATCAATAGAGGGTAGCCCGTGTATTCAATCTGTTCATTTAATGCTTCTTCACACCTTTTATAGTTGAGATAGTTTAGTAACCGTTAGACAGAAAAGCTTCTAGCCGTTGAGAGTCTGGTTGCGTGTTTTCCTAGTTGCAGCGGTTTCCACCATTAATGCTTCTCACAGGCCACTTAGATAACTGTTGGAGAGCCGTTGGGTTTTTCTTCGTAATCTACAATAATACATTAATTCAATAAGTTTTTCTTTACAGAGTAAGATCAAAAGCAAAACTAAACAAATGATAAAATGAACATTCATGGTTTACAAGTAGAATTAATCAGTTGTTAAATGTTGAAACATCCAACCTTTAACCCCTCAGAGTGCGCATTAGTAAGCGTTATGGTTCAAGCAGGTCAAAGTACAAGCCCGTGGATTAAAATTTTTAACATAGCTACTCGGGTTACTATTCACTGCTCAAATTCCAGATTATAAGCCCAATTTCAAAAAAACATATTTAATTCCATAAAAATTGTATCTCCTTGTGTACACATTCGATTGAGGCAATCTACCCCTCATTTTAAAGCTTGGGATTTTTACTATGAATCTGCCAAATTTCGTGGCTTAACTCATTCATTTGATAGGTTAAACTAGAGCTATAAACCCTCTGCTTCAGGACCGCGTTTTATCCCTTAACCTCCTTTTTACTTTAATTCTTTCTATTTCTCTGGCATACATAAATTGGGTTTACGCTTTCCCAATCATCCTCATACATTTCTATTCATCCCATAAACATTGTAATTAAATACATGGCATCATTGGCATCCATAACACATAATAGGAGAATTACACATTGAATAATAACATCATTCATTAACGTCAATAATTCTCCACTTTCTTCTCCCTGCCTCTCGTGCCATTATTGCCCACCATTGGTTGACCTAAATAGTTGGTTAAGGAGGGTGAGATTCGGGGGAATCTCAGTAGTAAGCACTAGGTAGGGAGAAGAAAGTGGAGAATTATTGACGTTAATGAATGATGTTATTATTCAATGTGTAATTCTCCTATTATGTGTTATGGATGCCAATGATGCCATGTATTTAATTACAATGTTTATGGGATGAATAGAAATGTATAAGGATGATTGGGGAGCGTAAACCCAATTTATGTATGCCAGAGAAATAGAAAGAATTAAAGTAAAAAGGAGGTTAAGGGATAAAACGCGGTCCTGAAGCAGAGGGTTTATAGCTCCAGTTTGACCTATCAAATGAATGAGTTAATCCACAAAATTTGGCAGAGTTATAATACACATCCTAGGCTTTAAAATGAGTGCTAGATCATCTTAATTGGATGTGTATATAAGGAGATACGATTTTTATGGAATTAGTTATATTTTTCAAAATTGGACCTGAAATCTGAATTTGAACAGTGAATAGTAACTCGAGTAATTATGTTGAAATTTTAAATCCACAGGCTTGTGTCATGACCTGCTTGAACCATAACGCTTACAAATGCACACTCTGAGGGGTTAAAGGTAGGATGTTTCATTTTGGTATCAGAGCAAAGGTTCTAGTAATTGTTTAAACAGAACGGAGGCTCTGGTAAAGGTTTTGATAACAGTATAAGTAGAGTATTGGTTCAAGCAAAGCCTAGTATGAGTGAAATCCTTATCTAGGAAAGTAATGGGTTACCAAGATTGGTCCAACTAAGGTTATGAAACTGAGGTGACTTTTCTATGGGAAATGGATATAGAGGAGGAGTAAGGAGTGACAGAAAGTAACCTAAGAGATAGGTAGTGACTGTTAAGAGACTGCCCCCAAGGAACGGAATGGTTGAACTAAGAAAGCTTGACTGGGATATGAGTCAAAGTCAAAAGACTCCACCAAAGGGTAATGGCTGAGAGTGCAATAAGCCAGTCAGGGGTATGAGTCTATGCCCCAGTAGGGGAACCAAGTGGCAACCTAAACCCTAAGTAATCAATGTAATCTCGATAGAGGCAAGGAAACAGGACAAGCTGCTTGAGGTTTGTTCAAATCCTTGAATAGAGGTAAAAAAATCTCTAAGGGATAGTAAACCAAGAGGGATAGAGATTAGATGATAATGAATGAAGAATCAATGATGACCTTGGTGCCTGACCTAAATACCATATAATAAGGTGATTAAATGTTCACTCTGTGATGTGATGAGGGTATGCTGATGAATACCTGACCGTAAGAATAATTGGTCAAGAGGTAAAGAAAATTAGAAAGAATAAAGTCAGGCATAATCCCTCTTGAGGATAGATTTAAATAGAAATAGATGAGAATGTGAAAGTTGATGGCTGCACTGGGAACTGATTTATAAAGAGAGATAACTAAGTTCCCGAAGATGCTTAGAGCCTGATGGTGCGTAGATACTTGATAATGTTAGGGACTAAATAGTATTCTTTTGTGTCCCTAAGGCATCTAGGAGAAGTGCAACCATAGCACTCAGGCCAGTAGGGAATCTGAGAGATGAGATCCCTACAGACAAATGCCATTGCCAGGATGATCAAATAGGTCAAGTTAAGAGGCTCCCCTAACAGGGATTTGGCATGTAAGAATGTGCCAGGAGGGAGATTAAATAACCGTCAGGTCTTGGCCATAGAATGTCTCTCAAATTGGGAGGTGGTTTTCCGATGCAGAGTTGATGCTACTCTACCAAGAGCAAGCTGTCCTCTGAAGAGAAGAAAGGGGAACTGTTATGATGGGGTTGACAACATTATGAAGGTAACAGTGCGTCCTCCCAAAGCGGTAGAGTTGACGCCGTACCTGTGAAAGTGTTATGTCCTCCATCAAGGCTGGGAAAGTGGTTGAGGTGACGTGCTTGGTGTGAGCAATACGTCCTCCCATAGGAAAGAGTAATAACAGCCAATGCAAGACTCGCAGAGTTAACCTTACCCCAATGAGAGTAAAGTTGGCCAAGAGTGATGAAAGGATAGAATATCTGAGGATATGATGAAAATGATTTTACAATACCTCTCACTGCAAGATGAGAAAGGGAATCGTAAGGCATGGCATACTGTCATGGACATAATGATAAGCCCAGAAGGCCATAGAGGTGAACAAATAGCCTAGAAAATTACAAGGGTAAAATGACAGGGAAATGGCCTGAGGTAGCTGAAAGTTAAGGAAAGAGGAAACATAGGAAGGATGAATGATTCCAGAGTTGATGAAAAGGATTGAGTAAGGCCTAAGAAGGCAATACGGGTGTCTGTGATCAGTTCTGGAGAATAATCGGTCAAGTTACTAGCTGAGGATAGGTGACTTATTCCCTAACTCACCCCACTGGTCTAAAGGCTCCTAAAGAGTGGAACGTGACTCGAATAGAATATGAAAGAATCCAAGGTCACAGTGGATATTGAAGAAGCTTACAGTAGAGCGCAGTAGCTCCCAAAGTCGCAGTAGACCAAGCCTAAGGGAATGTTGCCGAGCCATAAGGGCAGTATCTTTTTGGGGCACAAGAATGAGATGACCAGGATGAGTTTAAGATGGGGAAACCTCCTTAGGTTGGTTACCTAGTACAGAGAGAGAACCCTTGACTTTTTCTACAGATACTATTATTGTTAATTAGATTGAGCTCAATTCCGTTCTAGTCAATAAAGAAAAGTGAGGAAAGTAAGAATTAAAGGAAGCACAGGCTGTAAGTCCTCAAGGTTACGCACTCAGGCAAGTTATGTGTGAAATCAAAATGTAAAAGAAAGGGAATAGGTCATTAAGATAAAGTATGAAAGGGTTTAAAATATGAAGATATGGGAAGTACCTAGAGAAGATATGATAAGGGAAATCCAGAAAGCCACGATATGATGAGACACCTTAAGAAAAGGTATGATGATGAGACACCTTGAGAAAAGGTATGATATTCGTGAGCTGTCATATTAGTAAGTAACAAAATACACAACTTTAATTGATAAACGTGAGCTGTTATATCAGTAAGCAACAAAATACACAACTTTAACTGATAAACGTGAGCTGTCATATTAGTAAGCAACAAAATAGACAACTGTGAGAAACTAACATACATAACATTAGAAACTGAATAAAAAAAAGACTTAAACAACATAATTAAACAGAAAAATCCTTCTCTCCCTTTTTGTCAGCATCAGATGAAGAAGGGGAAGGAGTAAGACAGGAGGCATGGGCAGTGGAATAGGAAGAGGTGGAAGGTGAGAAAGTGGAAAGAATGGTAGAAAATGCAGAGAAGGGACTGGCTAGGGAACAGTGATAAGGGCTAAAGTTGTAGAAGGAGTGAAAGAGGTAGGGGGTACAGATAGTGAATTGGAAATCGGAGAAGTGGGTATAGGAGAGGTAGAAGGTGCAAGCTCATGGTGAGGAGGAGATGGTGGATAAGATAGTAAGTCCTCAAAGCTAAAAGTAGTACTGGGGGCAGAGAAGTTGTTACAGAGAGAGGCCACCATCCCTTTGAGTTCTCGGATCTCTCTGTCAACATGGTCGAATCTCTGAGAAACCTCCTTTTCCAAAACCATCATTGCTTGTCGGTGAAGATCTAGGATTTTGAAAATGCCCTCAAATTTTCTGTCTGAGACTTCCCTATAGTCTCTGGCAGTGGCATAGACTCTCCTCTCAAACTCTTGAAGTTCAGCTTGAAACATGTCCTTGATTGATCTCTCCATAAATGATGGTCCAAGGATATGAGAGGGAGCTGCAGTGGATTCGGCCTCATCCTGAGTTCTAGAAGTGTTGGCAGTCGGTTGCTTCCTTTTATCTCTCTAAATTTTCTTCTGTGAAGGTTTGAAGGGTATAGGGATCCTCATCTTTTTCAGCTGGGTAATACCAAAGGCAGGAACTTTGGTCTTAAGTTCTCCCGGCTTAAAAGGGGCAATGTTATTTGCCTGTAGGATGTAGGTGGCCAACTAAGGGTAGGGGATTGGTATAGAGTTGGATTTGTTAAGAACAAAATCTTTCATCTCATTATAGATCAAATCCCCAATGTTGATCTTATCCCAGCTGATAATCCTAGCCAGCAGCAAATAATCATCCTGAGTTAAATGTGAAAAGCTCCTGGATTTATTGATCATGCTCCTCGAATAGATATAGTGGATTATTCTATAATAATCACACATCTGCTTAGGTGGAAAGTTTAGCTCTCTGGGGTAGTCGTCACTTGCATCAAAATCTTATAAGCTTTTATATCATTCATATCTCCCCCTCTCACAGATTCTTGGGTTCCCAGCCACTCATTCAGCTTAGCACTAGTAATGTGGAAGGTTCAGCCTCTAAGTTTGACCCTTAAATAATCTTCTATCAGATTGTCCTACTCATCATATTCTTCTATTAATTCCATATTACAGTAGAATCTCTTAATTACTTTAGGACAATATTCTCTGCCAATAATCAACCAATTCGAATAGTACTCTAGGGGGTCACTCAAGTCCAAATTAATTTGTTTATTTTTCTTTAAACTCTCAATATCCACAGACACAACAAGACAGAATCTTCAATTTGTAAAATCTGCCTTAAACTTAGCCGAATTCACATCTTTATCTAGGTTTCCAATCAACAGCTCAGAAAAATCATATGGAATACCTTCAGCAGGAATTTGTCATGACACACCTTCACTGGCTCTCTGCTTGTTCTGTCTTGGTTGTTTAGGAATGGGAACTCTCAAGGCAGTCTCCACAGCTTTTTGAACTGAGGCTCCTTCATCTGACTCAGTTTCCGATTCCTTTGTTACTACCGTTAGCTTGGATTTGGACCGGGGAGATTTTCTTTAGGGAGTGGGTTGCTCTTCGGCCCGACTCTCTCGGATTTTAAGGATTTTTCTCTTCTTTGATGATTCTTCCCTCACTTTTGGTCTATACCTCTTCTTAGCACCCGAGGGAGTAGTGTCGCTTGGTTGAGTTCGTTTCTCAGTGCTTTCTTCTGTAACATCCTAAGTCTTCTCGGGTTTTAATAGCCTCTTTTGGGTTGATTTTGAGGATAGATTAGCAATTCAATCTTGATCTTGGTGTTTGGATTGGATTTGAGGTTTGTTGGAGGAATAGGTGAACGTACCCCTCTCAGGGTATGTTCGCCGCGGCGCACCGGGGGTTCCAGGTAGGTTTTGTGTTTCGGGCAGGTTTGGCCGCGGCGAAGTCTTGGGGACACCGCGGTGAAGTTATTCCGGTGAGCGAGGCTTCCCTTTCGGGAAAGTTTCGCCGCGGTGAAGGTAGGGGTATGCCGCGGCGAATGTTTTTCTGGGCGAGTGAGAGTTTCCTCTCAGGAAGCTTTCGCCGCGGCAAAGATTGGGGTTCGCCGCGGCGAAGTCAGGTTTTCAGGCAAGTAATCCCTCTCGGGATTAGTTCGCCGCGGCGAAAGGTCGCGAATCTATATAGTCGTGGGAGGGTTCAGCGTGCGAAAATAAGAAAATCTGAAGGAGGAGAGAGGAGCTCTGCTAGGGTTTCAAACTTTTGGCTTGGAGGGGGCATTTCTAAGGATCCATTACCTCAAGTAAGTGATTTTAACCTCTAATCTTCTTTCTTTCTTGGAATTTCTTGGAATTTCTGAGAATTTTTGGTAGAACCCTAGGATTTTCTAAGTTGTGATGGAACTGAGGTTTTTGACCGATTGTTTTGGGTTTAATTGATTGCATTGGGTTAGTTTAAGTATTTAATCGGTGTAGTTTCCTTGGATTTAAAGAATCTTGAATTTTTGGAGTTAGGGTTTATGGAAATAGGAGGTTTGTGATTGAGGATGATAATGTAGAGATTGATTTTGAGTTTTGTGAATTGGGTTATGTTAAGGAGGGTTAAATTGGATGTTTAATCGGTTTAGATTTGTTGTTGGAACCTTAATTGCTCAAATAGGATGTTTGGGGGTAGAATTCCTATAGTGGGTCCTTGAGGTTATGAATTTTAATTGATGTTTGGAAAGGAATTAAGATTTTAATGGATTGGTATGACTTTGGAGTGTTGCCTTGATATTTATACCCTTTGAGTTGGGTAGAGTTGGTGGGAGATAGGAATTTTGTGTCCCCAAGTGTTGGTGGGAGATAGGAATTTTGCCTTGATACATTATTAGTTTGAAAGTTAATATATGATGGTTGTGTGTTTATGTACTTGTGTAGACCAGTTGTGAGTCGTGGTGGTGCACGGGACCACATTGTCGGTTTGTTATTCCTTGCTCAGGCGAGAGGTAACCACTTTCCAATCCTTAGTACTTGCTTCTGTGATATTGTGAGTAGATTTATGTTTTGTGCTCTAAGTAGTAATTATGTTCAAACTATATGTTGTATATAAAAAGGGAAAACCGTCTTGTGGGGTTTTTGATTGATGATGAATGAAATCTTGAAATTTGTGAAGGATATGCCACTGAATGAAGTTACTTATGAGATGTTCAATTACTATTTGATTATGATTTGAGCATGATGCATGATTTGGGAATTGGTGAGAGTTTTTGATAGTTACTACCACGTGGTAAGGCCTCCATTAATGCATGATGGTTGGCTTAGTACGTTCCCCATAGTGAGGGATAGGCTTTTTGGCTCCTTACGTCCCCCAGAGTGAAGGATAGGCCTTTTATGGCTCCTTACGTCCCCCATAGTGAGGGATAGGCCGGCTTCGGCTCCTGAAAATCCCCCAAAGTGAGGGATTTGGTTAAGGGGATTTGCATCGTTTCACTCGCATGATTTATTGTGGCTATCTTGTTATTATATTACTTGTGAACTGCCCCACTTGACACCTCACGAGCACCTATTTAGTAGTACCTAGTATTGGAAAGGTTGGTTACTGAGACTTTGTCTCACCCCATGGTTTACAATGTTTTCAGGTGAAGGTTCCGGGCGTGGGCCATCGGGAAGAGACGCAGAGGCTTGAGCTTGGTTAGCTTTAGGCCTCTAGCATTTGTACATGTATGACTAGTATATATTGCCACAGTTAGGACTACTTTTTGATATATTTGAGTACCCGACCTTGTTGTAAACTGGAGAGAATGTATCTCCTTATTTTGGTTGGCTGGAGGCCATTGCTAGTGTTTTATGAACTCTGGATTATTTGGTTGGGAATCATTTAGATGGGCTGATGTGATGTTTGTTGTTACCCGGGCCGGAGGCTCGGAGGCCCAGTAGATGTAAATGAATGATTTCAGTTGCATGCAACAGTTTAAATGTGAATTCAAAATTATGCAAATTTCTTCCTACTATGGTAATTCATTTGACATATTTTCCTTTTCTACCATAGTAGTGACTTTGTGATGAGTTCTAATGTTTTTAAGGTAAAGGGTTTTACATCTTCCCTCTCAATGTTCGGCTGCTTCACTCTCGCCATTTTTAAGGTACCAAAGGATTTCAGAGAAATTAATCGGTTAAGGGAGTGCATTTCAAGTTCGGTGAAGGTCGAGTAAGTGGCAGAGATAGATTCAAGTGGAAGGGAGTCAGAAATTTAATGGAATAGTTATTTCAAACTGTTACGTGAAACAGGGGATCGGTTTTGTTTGAGCTAGGGTTTGATAACTGACAGGGGGTTTTCAAAAATTGCACATTATAAACCTCATAATTATCGATCATGTGTTCAATAAATATGAAGAACACACAAGAACACTAAAGACAATTATTGATCAAGTTATCGAACAAGCAATTATCGATAAAAAATTGATAGAGGAAATCGTACCTAGTCTGTTTTATTGATCATTTGATCAATTAACAGGTTATTGATCAGCTTATCGATTAATGCTTACCAAAATTGAACAAAGTGTCTCAAAAACTTGTCGCTCTTGATTGATGTTCTGATCAATAATTCACTTATCGATCAGCTTATCGATAATCGTTGTTCTAAATTTCTTCTTTCTCCTCACATGCTGCATTTATCGATCAGGTGATTGATAAATTTTCCCTTTATGGCATCATGATTATCGATGTCTTGTTTGATTATTCCATACTCTATTTACCTCTGTTTTTCTTTAACAAAACAGAGCTTCCTGCAAAACAAATTTCTATCCACTCCGATGCTTAAGTTAGTCATTTAATCATCAAAGCATTAAATCTAAAGATTCAAATTTGAGAGATAATATGATATTTCTTACAACTCATTGGGATTTACCATTCCCAATTCTCTTCTAAAGTAGTTGAATTTCTGTTGATCTAGAGGCTTCATGAAATTGTCTGCCATTTGATATTCGGTGGGAATGAATTCTACTTTTACATCTTTCTTTTGAACATAATCCTGAATGAAATGATGTCGAACGTCGATATGCTTAGTTCGGGCATGATAGACTGGATTCTTGGACAGGTTTATCGTACTCGTGTTATCACATAGGATTGGAATCTCTCTCAAGTTGATTCCTAGATCCTGTAATTGTTGTCTTAACCATAAAATCTGAGCACAACAGCTGGCAGTGGCAACATATTCTGATTCTGTTGAGGAAATTGCCATAGTATTCTGCTTTTTGCTTGACCACGAGACAAGGCACCCTCCGAAGAATTGACATTGTCTACTGGTGCTCTTTTTATCCATATTATATCCTCCATGATCTATATCTGAGTATTCCATTAGATATTCTACTCCCTTCTTTGGATACCAGATTTCTAAATTCTGAGTTCCAACAAGGTATCCGAGAATTCTCTTGACGGCTTCTTCATGTGATTCTTTTGGGGTTGATTGATATCTTGTGCACATTCCCACACTGAATTGAATATCTGGCCTGCTAGTAGTGAGATAGAGTAATGAACCAATCATTCCTCTATATCTGGTTAGATTCACGTCCTTGCCCTTTTTGTCTGCATCTAGCGAGATGGTTGAGCTCATAGGAGTTTTTACACTTTTGGCATTTTCTAATCCATATTTCTTTAGTAACTCCTTCAAATACTTCCTCTGGGATATAAATATGCCATTTTTCTTCTGCTTGATTTGTAATCTCAGAAAGAAGTTCAGTTCTCCTATCATCGACATTTTGAACTCTCCCTGCATTAGCTTAGTAAACTCTTGACAAAGATCTTCATTAGTAGCTCTGAAAATAATATCATCCACGTAAATTTGAACAATCAAAAGATCTTTCCTACTTCTTTTAATGAAAAGAGTAGCATCCACTTTGCCTCTTTCAAAACCTTTTTCTATCAGAAAATTGCTAAGTCGTTCATACCAAGCTCTAGGAGCTTGTTTTGAACCATATAAAGCCTTTTTTTAGTTTATAAACGTGATTAGGAAAGTTTGAGTCTTCAAAACTAGGAGGTTGTTCGATAAAAACTTCTTCTAAAATATATCCATTCAAAAATGCACTTTTAACATCCATTTGATATAATTTGAAATCTTTTATGCAAGCAAAGGCTAAAAGTACTTGTATGGCCTCCAATCTAGCTACTGGAGCATAAGTTTCCTCATAATCAATGCCTTCTTCCTAATTATATCCTTTAGCTACTAATCTGGCTTTGTTTCTAATGATTTGTGTAGATTCATCGAGCTTATTTTTGAATACCCATTTGGTGTCTATGACCGGATGATCATTAGGTCTGGGTACCAATTCCCAAACTTGATTTCTCTCAAATTGGTTAAGCTTTTCTTGCATTGCAACTATCCAGAATTCATCAGATAGGGCCTCGTCAACATTGGTATGTTCAATATGCGAGATGAATGCAGAGAAGCGCACTTCATTGAACACTTGTCTCCAGGTTTTGACTCCTTCATTGACTTTACCAATGACTTGTTCCAGAGGATGGTCTCGGTTATGTCTCCAAGCCTTTGGCTGCTCTAAATTTTCTTGTGAAGAAGGTTCATTTCAATCATTTTTGTTTTCTAAACATTCTTCTGAAGGTAATTTGTTTGAAAATTTATTTAAATCCAGTTTTTGAAAATTTTGAACGATCTCAGCATCATCATCTAGAGGTTTTGAAATCGGCTTAGTTTTAGCAAACACAACATGTATTGATTCTTCAATTGTAAAAGCACATTTGTTGAAAACCCTATAAGCTTTACTACGATTAGAGTAACCAAGAAATAAACCTTCATCAGCTTTAGGATCGAATTTACCGAGATTCTCTTTGTTGTTGTTGTGAATGTAGCACTTACTCCCGAAGATCTTTAGATGAACCAGGTTAGGCTTTCTTCCTTTGTATAGCTCATATGGTGTTTTCCCGAGCAGTGTTCTGATGTAGGCTTTATTAGAGATGTAGCAAGCCGTGCTCATTGCTTCATTCCAGAACACTTGTGAAATTCATTTCTCATTCAGCATTGCCCTTGCCATTTCTGTGAGCACTCTGTTTTTCTGTTCAACGACCGTTTTGTTGAGGAGTTCTTGGTGCTGAAAAGTTATGATCAATTCCATGCTTGTCATAATAGTCTATGAATTCGTTGTTTTCAAATTCTCCTCTGTGATCAGACCTGATTGGCACAATGGAAATACCTTTCTCATTTTGGACCTTTTTGGCAAAACCAATGAATGCATTAAACGTTTCATCTTTAGAGGAAAGAAAAAAAGTCCAGGTGAATCTTGAATAGTCATAAACTATCACAAGAGTGTACAAGTTTCCACCGAAACTTTTCACTCTTGATAAACCAACCAAATCCATATGAAACATTTGGAGTGGCCTTTCGGTTGAGACTATTTTCTTTGATTTAAATGAAGACTTTGTTTGTTTACCCTTCTGACAAGCATCACAAATAATATCATGTTCATATTGAATTTTCGGTAAACCAACAACCAAATCCCTTTTTGTTAATTTTGAAAGTTGATTCATGTTAACATGTGCAAGACGTTTATGTCAAACCCAACTTTCCTCCTTTTTGCTAATAAAATAGTTTTCAGAAGATTTTGAGTTAATTTGGAGTGTATAACAGTTACTATCTCTTGGAGCTCTCAGCTTTATATTCAACTCTTCTTTCTTCAATGGCAAGTCATCTTTACTTATGACTAAGCATTCTTTTGAATCAAAGATCACCCAGTTGTTTTTTTCAATACTCTGACTGACGCTGAGTAGATTGTGACACAGACCTTCCACGTAGTACACATCTTCAACCTTCATTCCTTTGTTACTTCCTATCTCTCTGATTCCATCAATTCTTCCAGATTGATTGCCACTGAAACTTACTTTGCCTCCGTCTTTTGGTTTGAGTGATGTGAACCTCTCAGTATCACCCGTCATATGTCTGGAGCATCCATTGTTGATGTATTATTTGTTCATTCTGGATGCTTTGAGGCACACTTGCAACAACACAATCATGTTTTAGGTACCCATACCTTCTTGGGTCCTTTTTGGTTAGTATGAGTTGTCCTAGGCACATAAGTACCTTTGGGCACCTATTTTAATGTCCTGTAAATTTCTATCTTCTTGTGATAGCAAGAAGGGGTTGTATGACCTTTACGATTGCAATATGAACATAGTGCAAAAGAATTAGAGGAGTGAATAGTATTTCTAAAGAAGGTAAGATACAATCGGCCACTACTCTTCTTCTTTCCTTTCGTCTTATCTTGAACAGGATCATATCCTATTTCAGTTTTATCCATCAAACACCGTTGAGCTCCCAAAATCACTTTGAGCATTTTACTACCCTTAGTGAATTTTTCTAAGGTTTTTGTGAAATCCTCGGCCTTCTTTCTGTTCTGTTCACATTCCGTACATACTGGAGGTGGAACTTCGTTGTCTTTCGGCTTTGTTTGCTGTTCCTCTAGAAATTTTATTCTTTTCTTGGAGCTTACCAACTCCTTTGCAATTCTTACTAATTCTAAATGTAATGCATTGCATTCAGATTGTAATTCATCATAGGAGAGTTCAGAAGTGATTACCTCATCTATCTCTGATTCTACATCTTCCTGAGCCACAAGACAGATGTTGGCGGTTTCTTTGTCGTCACTTTCTTCTTCTTCTTCTGAAGAACTATCTCCCCAAATCGACGTGATAAAGGCTTTCTTCTTTCTGAATCTTTCTTTCTTCTTTTCTTTGTCCTTTATCTTGGATAGCTGGGGATACTTTGCTTTGATGTGTCCTGGCTTTTTGCACTCGAAGCAGATAATTGGTTCTTTTGGCTCATTCTGAGATGTAGAGACTCTGCATTTTGACTGAAACTTCCTTCCGGCTTTACTCTTGTAGAATTTCTTGAATCTTCTGACAATAAGACCCATTTCGTCATCCTCTAGGTCTTCTTCGTTGTCATCTTCGCTCTCTTGAGTTCTGAGAGCAATACTTTTGCGGTTTTTCTCATTCATCTCCTTTTTATATCTTTGCTTGCTTTCATATTCTGCAAGACTTCCAAATAGCGCAGCAACTGAGCCAATTGATTCTCCCTTTGTTTCCTTAATGGCTGTGACTTTTGGCTCCCATTCTTTTGTAAGACCGCTTAAGATTTTTCTCACTTGGTCTTCCTGAGTATACTTTTTCCCGAGTGCTGTGAGGTGGTTTATGAGAGTGAGAATCTAACCTCCATGTCTCGGATACTCTCCATCCTTCATTCTGAATAACTCAAATTCTGTGGTGAGAGTGTTGATTCTGCTTTGTTTTACACCGGTGGTCCCTTCATGAGCTATCTCCAGTGCTTCCCACATTTCTTTCGCAGTTTCCAGACTGGAAACTCAGAAGTATTCTCTTTGGCTCAGTGCACAGGTAAGTATGTTGATGGCTTTGTCATTTAGAGTCACCAACTTTCTGTCTTATGCATCAAACTCGCTGGGACTCTTACGTACTTACTGTTCGTCTACGGTTTTCATAGGAACGTAGTTACCATGCTTGATCACGTCCCATAATCCATACTCAGTTGCCTTGATGAAGATGTTTATCCTCATCTTCCAGAAGGTATAGTTTTCTCTGTTGAAGCCAGGCGGTTTAGATGTTGAACACCCTTCGGGTAACACGCTGTCTCCGAATCCTGCCATAGGATCTCTCTTCAGACTGTTAAGTCTTTGCTGAAGAGACCTGCTCTGATACCAAATGTTAGTGGCAGTCTCACCCAAGAAGGGGGTGAATTGGGTGAGTTATAAAAATTTTGTGAAATTAAAACAATGAACTAACAGAAACAGAGAGTGTGAGTTAGAGAGATTTCACCGTAGAAAAGTGGACACAAAATTTATACTAGTTCGGTCTCAACCACTTGACCTACGTCCAGTCCTCAGAACATCTCTGAGTATTTCACTATGTTCCAAGATTGATCGAGCTCTTGGTGCTGCAGTACAGTAATTGATACTCTCAATCACTCTCCGTTACTACCCGTAAGGTTATAAACCCACTTAAGAGTCCATACTCTTGAGTTTCACACAAGATGTGATTAATTATGAAAAATATAAATTCTCTTACAGAATAAATGATAATCACTGAAGCTCGGTGTATGGAAGAATAGAGTATTGAATGTAACAGTAAATGATCAATAGAGGGTAGCTCGTGTATTCAATCTGTTCATTTAATGCTTCTTCACATCTTTTATAGTTGAGATAGTTTAGTAACCATTAGACGGAAGAGCTTCTAGCCATTGAGAGTCCGGTTGTGTGTTTTCCCAATTGCAGCGGTTTCCGCCATTAATGCTTCTGACAAGATAAATTACAGGCTACTTAGATAACCGTTGGGTTTTTCTTCGTAATCTGCAATAATACATTAATTCAATAAGTTTTTCTTTGCAGAGTAAGATCAAAAGCATAACCGAACAAATGGTAAAATGAACATTCATGGTTTACAAGTAGAATCAATCAGTTGTTAAATATGCTGAGCAATAACTGAACATGCTTGATCGAAGTACTGATCGATTACTGGTTGATCGATCAGGTTATCGATTATTCAGGGTAAGAGCTTTTGAAACAGATGACTAAGTTTATCCATCAAGTGATGGATTAATGATTTATCAATCAGGTGATCGATAAAATGAAATAATGACTTTATACTGATATGCAGAGAAAAAGAAGATCAAGGTTGCTTTTGATTTTGAATCTCTTTAAATAAAGAATTAAGACAAACATGAAGGCTGAGAAAAGCTCAAATGAAATATATGATAAATTTTGAGAAACATCGTGATTGGTTGAAGTTTAAACTGAAATCGCTCTATGATCGAACAAGTGATCAAACACTTATTGATCGATCAGGTTATCGATAAACAAAGTGTTATAGAACAGAATTTAAAGCAATAATTTCTGAACACATTATCGATAAATAGATGATGGATAACCTTATCGCTAAACAATAAGCAAAAGTATATCCAGTGAAAACACAAGCTATGTAGGTTAATTGAATAGGTGATCGATTAATGAACGATCGATCATGTGATCGATAAAGAGGTTTATTCCTATAAAGTCAAAGAGCTGATTTATTGATCACGTTATGTGAAAAACAAGGTAGTCATGTAAGAGCGATGATCGATCATATTGTCGATAATCTGATTATCGATCCAGTGATCGAAGAACCATAAACTAAGAGCGATGTATTGATGATCGATCATGTGATTGATAATTTGCTGATCGATCAGATGATCAATAAGCTACTGAAATAAGTACCTGCGTGAGAGTGTTATGAAGCAATGTTCGATCATATTATTGATAAGTGACTGATCGATAAATGGTGACTAAGGCAAAACATAGAATGAGTAGAGCGCATTACCATTTATCTGTCTTCTCATTGATAATCTGTTTATCGATCATGTTATCGATAAATGCCTATCAGATTTGTATCCCTTTATCTAACTGATGTTCGATCACTTGATCGATACATAACTAAGTTAACAATGATCGATCAGTTGATCGATCAACACATTATCTAACAAGTTATCGATCAAAGTTTCTGCTAAGTTACCTGATTGTACAGAGATATTATCTATCAGCTTATCAATTAGTCCTTGATCGATCAAATGATCGATCAACATACTGAAACACAAATTTCTTACTTTGTTGTCATCAAAACCTTAATCCTAACAGTCTTGTCATGGGCATCTTAATATTACCTAAACGGTAGTAGGTTATGGCTGTATCTATGGTTAGCTTAACCTCTATAAGCATGCCTATCTCTATGAAGGGAGTCCAAAATATCATCCATATTACGCTCATCCCAGGGTCTAGGACAGTGAGAAGACAGCGTATCACTCCAAGATGCTCTAATAAAAGGTCAACCATAATGATTTCTTTATCTATATCAAAAGGACTCTCGATCAGGTCAATGATGACATCAAAGGTAGTCTTAATGAGTGCCTCATCATCTTGTGATTCTATTATTAGTGCACGCTGTAGGGACTTTAATGTGATGTGGCCCTTTAAATGGCACTTGAAGTACTCAATGGTTGAACAGCTAGTATGAGTAGTTGATGCTGAAGATACTCCTCATCTCAAAGTACTTGATCCTAAAACCTGAGAACTGGTCTTCTAGCTCATGGCAGGGAACATACGAACCTGCTAGGATTTCATGCCCTAAAAATTTATACACCGAGCAAATAAGTATCTAGACAATGAATCTATCTCCCTAACTTTATGATAGGCTTCTTCCAATGTGTCAAGGCAATTTATTCTAAGTTTTCTCTAAATGTCTATCATAAGACCATTAATGAATCACTGCCCTTTCTGGCCCAAAACTTTTTAAATTTACGATTAGATCCCTACTTGAGTTTAGCCTCAGGAATCATCTTATCGAGCTTCCAAGCACAACTTTTGGCCCTTAATCATCTCCAATTCTCTTACTTGAGCCCTTAAGACTTTATCAGAGTTTATAACTTGCCTATCTCATAGTTTCAAAAAAATCTTATTTTATGATTTGGTCCCTAGTAATCCTCTCGTCCTTCTAAGGAACTTCTGGAACTCCTGCAAAAAAAGGTCTAAAAGCCTACCCATTCCTGGCTATTTCTTGCACTTTTAGACCCAAAATTCGGGATGTTATAGTTTCCTCAAGATCAGAAGTAGTCAAGTAGCAAATCCCAAGCAACAAGGCTCTCAGTGAGTATAACAACTCACGTAACTATATTCACATACATGATAAAATACTTCATTTAAAAGTCCATATATATTTCTAGCATTCAGAGCAGGTCATTATTTTAAAACATTTTTCTTACATAACTTAATAAAATAAACTATTGGAGCCTTATAGTTATGCCAAATAAAAATATAACATAGCATGTGCTTGAGGAGCGCAGAAGCCTTTATGACTCACTTCATCAGTGCCTTCTCTTGATTCCTACTAGATCCTTTGCCTGAAATTGTTAATATAAGGAATGAGATCTAATATCTCAGTAACTACTGAAATTCTAACCTATACAAGCAAATCATATATAACACACAAAAATCCATTCATATGTATATATATGTATCTATGTATGGAAATCATGGATTTATACATTCAACTCAATTTTTTTTTTCAATTTAACAATATACCAACATCATTTTCCAATATATCCAAAAATAATGCAATATACATCCTCCCAGGAACTAATCCATTTTACTGAATTATTCCAAACTCACCAAAACTGGAGATATATCAGGCCAAAGATATAAAGCTCAAGTTCGGACTATAGCTCCCCTCCTTTACAAATAAAATAAGGTGTTACATGTCCCACAACTCCAATGAATTCCAGGCCAAAGGAAAATATAGAAGAAGAGGCCCTGACAAGTGACATCCACTATGCATCAAGTGATGACATACCACGTGGTAATTTATATTCATGCATATCTCCTTCTATCCTTAGCCCAAAAATGCATATGTCATATGCAAATAATATTACATCAAAAGTATGTCCTCTATATCATAAAAAAAAAGAAAAGATAGCAATAAAATTTCTGTATCAATAACTATTAATATATTTAAATATTGATCATAATTAATAACAGTAAATCTTAACAAATTAAAGTAACATATTAAAAAATTTATTTGAAAAAAAAATCATAATATATATATTCTCCAATATGGTATAATAAAAATTAGTAAATCCATAATATAATCATACGCAACTCCCATGTACATGAAAGAATTTTTAGAGTTACCTAGTACTCTTTAGCTTACCAATATCCACACAAAGATTATTCTAAAATTCTCAAGAATCTACAAAATTACATATAAATATTTATTAATATAAAACTCAAAACTACTCCAAACTACTCTAAAATTCTAAATCTACTCTCTAAACTAAAATTACAAAAATATATTAATTCTCACAAATCTAGCTATTTATAATAAATATTATTATTTTGAAAATATAATTTACATATAAGACTATTTAGATTTAATAACTTAATTAAATTTATCTTTATTACCCAAAATATAAATATTTTATATTAAAATTCTCACTTGTTTATTATTATCTCATTTAAATTTTTTCCTTAAACCAAACAACTTCTTTGAATTATAAATAAACCTAAACTTTATTTAATTTCATAAAATTCTCAATTTACGATTCCTTAAGCTTTCAAAAATTATTTCAACAATATATCTTTGACCTATTCAATATTTAAACTGATTAAAACTTCCATAATACATTAAATAACTCAAGTAAATTATTTAACTTAAATTTAATGGGCAAAAACATTCTATATCTTTGAATAACAAATTTTTCAACTAAAATCTTAATTTAAATTCTCAAAACAATTATTGAACAAATATAAACCAATTAAAATTCCTTAATAATGTATCTTTAAATTTCTACGGTTACATATTATCAAAACTCTATGTTTATTTCATACCCAAATCGTAAAATTTTCTTTAAACATTATAATGATATTAATAATATAATGTTCTAAATATATATAAAATATTTATAAAGAAAATATGATAAAAAAAGTTTTTTTTTGGTATCTAAATAACCCCAAAACTTGTCCTAACCTTCAGATCATGTATTGCAGCTTAACTTCTCGCTGTTTTCTTTTGCCTCCCGCTTTCCCTTTCTCTTCTACTCTCTCTCTCTCTCTCTCTTTTATTTTTCCCTCCCTCCAACCTCCAACTACCCATTTCTCATTTTCTCATTCTTCATTTACTCCTTTTCCCCAAAAAATTTTTCTTCCTAGTTCAATGTCATCGCTTTCCACCAAATCCGGTGGAAAAGTTGTCTTTCGTTCCTTCTGTTTTTTTTAAATTTTTTATTTTAATAATAATAAAATATTATTTTAAGTAATTAATTAAATTAAATTTTTAAATTTTTTTAATATAGTAATAGTGAGAGTCTACAAAAATCATACACACACATGTACCAAACTATTAATTTATAATTCAATCTACCAACAAAATTATCTCTACTATTCTAAAATTACCTTAAACTGCCCAAGAGTCTTAAAATCATCCAAAAATAAATATAATAACACTAATATTGCAATCTTTTGTTTTTTTGGGTAAACAATATTATTAAGGGTTAAGAGTCAAAAACACCCATAAACTTATACTGAAAGTTTACCTAACATCATATACTTTCTTTGGGTGCAAACCTAACCATGTAAGTTCAAAATGGGCTCAAAAATGACAGCACCGTTAAGATGGGGTAACTGCTGTTAAGTTTGATTGTGGGACCCGCATTATTGTTACCAAAAGGACCAAAGTATCCCCAACTTAAAAAAAAAAAAAAAACCACCCGAAGCCAAGAATGAACTCTGATTTTTGAATCTTCTTCAAACTTCTTCCATTTTCGCCATCGTCACTACAAACACGAATTGAGATGGCAAAATACAGTGGCAATGGTGACGATATCTGAGACGACGAATGGTGACCTTTGCAATTTTTGCCGAAAGTCGAAGAACACAGTCCATTGTTACCACCACCGCCAAGTCCCGATTGTGTACGTGTTCTCCTGGTCCTAATCGCGTCTGTGTTCGTTGACGAGGGTAAGTCTAACAACAAAAAGATGCTGGCCGTGATCGTGCGCGTTCTCCTGGTGGATAATGGAGAGTATGCTACCTGAAGTTCAAATCCCTTTAAGGTTACATGCTTTTAGTCTTTTTTCCCCTGGATCTGGTTTTGTAATATTTCTAATTGGCTTATTGCAAGATTACCTCTTCAACTGATTCACGCTTTTTTTTACTGGAGCTGAGAGGGAACCAGGGTGTGAAAGTTTGAAAAGGAGGTGTTTTCATCTTCTATTTGCACTTCATTGATTACCTTTTCTTCCCTTTTCATTTATGATGTTCATTTATAATAATAATAATGAAAGATTATAGCACGTATAAGACGAGGAATGATAGGTTTACCATTGTTAATGAAACTCTTGCTCAAGCTCGAAAAATGGCGGGGAGAAGACGAAGAATCTTCGGAGTACACTATTATTGAATAAGTGAGTTATTTTTCACGGCAGGGAGAAGACAAAGAATATTTGAGATCTCGGTGTAGTTTTGAGAGGGGATTCAAATCATTTCTGTTCTGGGTTTTGAGAGGATGAATGTGAGGTTAGGAAGGAGGCAATGAATTCTTTTTCCAAGTTGGGGTATTTTGGTCCTTTTGGTAACAGTATCGTGGGTCCCACTATAAACCTTAACGTCTGTCACCCTCTTTTAATGGTGATTTCACTTTTGAACCCATTTTAAATTTGTATGGGTAGATTTGAATCTCATCAAAGTATATGATGTTAG
Source organism: Neltuma alba (assembly GCF_004799145.2). Lineage (NCBI taxonomy): Eukaryota > Viridiplantae > Streptophyta > Magnoliopsida > Fabales > Fabaceae > Neltuma > Neltuma alba. The sequence continues at coordinate 668,812 of NW_021635259.1, forward strand.
ATGAACTTTTGGTACAAGTTTATAAGTATTTTTAACCCTTAACCCTATTATTAAATTTAACTTGGCGCATTGATCCTTAAAGTCTTAGAAGAGGCAACTCCAGTTCTTGCAGTAAAAATTTATACAAAATTCTTTAATTTATAGCAAATTCTTAGGTTTACAAAATTTTAATTGTTATAATTTAAATCTATATTTTATACGTGGGTATATAGATAAGGCTATGCACATGTGGGTTTTACATATGTGGATGCAATACGGAACCATTGTAAGAGTTCAACATATCCTAGTGAAAGAGAAAGCTTGATCTTGAATTTCAAAAGAAGCATCAATTTGGGATAAATAAGTTAAATAAACTCATGAACATAAAATATATATACATGTATATATATGTATAAGTGCGCACATATTAAGAAATCTAGATGTCACTCAACAAGCTTGAAGCTATACTGGGTCCATAAATTATGTTTTATATCTACCCCTACCATTTATAGATCTGTGTCTGTGTATTTGTGTGTGTATATACTACCTCCGGTCCTAATTATAAGAGCTAGTTGACTAATTTGAAGAAATTAAGGAAATAATTTTAATTAGTTATTTGTAATAGATAGTTGTTGTCTTTCTTAAAATATTCTTGCTAATCAAGTGTATTGGCTAGAATTATCCTTATTAGAAGAACTACCTTGAAAAAAAATACATAAATATGAGAGATAAAGTGGATTAGAGTCTTATATTTAGGACTAAAATAAAATTCAAACGAGGTCTTATATATTAAGAACTAGAGGTAGTATATTCTAAGAAAACTTGTCTTTTGCCTGAACAAAGAAGAGAGTATATGTAGTATTATATACATCTTATATTAAGAACTGGAGGTAGTATATTCTAAGAAAACTTGTCTTTTGCCTGAACAAAGAAGAGAGTATATGTAGTATTATATACATATATGTATATTTGATAAGGAAGATTGAAAGGGCGCATATGCTCATGGCTGGTTAAAAAAAAAAAAAAAAAAGCACACACATATATAAAGGTGAGGAAGGACAAAATTCAAAGCCAAAATAAATTTTAAACCACATGATATGGTGACGCAAATTGACGGGAAAAGGACAAAAATTCACATATGGGGCCAAACTACAGGGAGAAGATACAAAGAGGAAGGGGGGGATGATACCTCTAGCGTTTGTGAAGTATTGCGGCATGAGTACTGAAAACAAAACAGAGGAGGGTCTTCGAAAGTATAACATAGCGTTTACACTTATTTTACTTATATGTATACATACATATTTTTATATATCTAATTTATTCGAATCAGATTTTATATTTTTATATTTGATGTGTGTGTGTATATATATATATATTTAAAAGTAACCTAATATAATGATTTTATCTGACATGAATAATACCCCTTTTTTATGAGCTGAATATTATCCTTATGATCTTGCTCATCTTTTAATACTCTTGTAAAAAAAATTTCCCCATTATTATTTTACCTTATTAGTCCATTCTTTAACGATGTTACTTTTTTCTTTAACGATGTTACTTTATATACACACACATATAGCTATAACTTATATTGTTAGCTCCGTTATAAATTTTAAAACATAAAAATTTTTTTGCAATGTATCTAGCAGGGATGATTTGACTTGTCCAAAAGAAAATCAAACATTTTTTTTTACTCATTATTATTATTTATTATTATTATTATTATTATTATTAGGGTTGATATAATTGTTGGTCCTTATAGTTTACATTTATTTTGTTTTTGGTCCTTGAAGTTTGAAACCAGCGTTTTTGGTCCCTCAAGTTTATTCCGTTTGAAACATTGGTCCTTATAGTTTTAGAGAAACTTGGACCTCAAGTTAATACTATGTATTTTGCTTATGTGGACACTGATTAGGCATTTTGAGGCGGCAAAACTTCTTCCACCTTCTCTGACTCCTTTCTCATTGGACTCTCCTCCCCCCTTCCCTGGACTCTCTCATTTTCCCTCAACTCTCCACCTCTGACAAAATGACAGTCACCATCAATCCTTCTTGTTTTGTTAACCATTCATCCAAAACAACAAATATAGATTTCAAATCAGTGCTATTCTGGTAGGGTTTGTTGTTCTTCTAAAATAGAGCTCAAATAGGAGGGTTATTACAGCATGTTATTCTAATAAATAATATCTTAATGATCTATATACAAATTTTGAAACATTCCAATGATGTATAAATTGATTTAATTACTTGCATAATTCTTGCCTAGAATTTATGGAGAAGTCAAGGAGGTTCGTCAGCAATAAAGGAGTCAGTGGTGACAGCCTTCTTGTCAGAGGTGGAGAGCTGAGGATTCTGCAAGAGCTCCAATGCGAGGGAAAATGAGAGGGTCTGGGGAGAGATGGGAGAGAGAGTGCAGTGAGAAAGGAGTGAGAGAAGGTAGAAGAAGTTTCACCACCTTAGCATGCCTAGTTAGTGTCAACATAAGCAAATAAACAGGCACTACTACAAAAAACAGAATAATTGACGGTTATTTTTGGTCATATTTGACAGTTAAAAACCGTCAAGTATGCCAGTGTCATATATTCCTATGAAGAATATTTGACGATTAGTAACCGTCAAATATAATTGATAATATTTGACAGTTCTACAATTAAAACCATCAAATATAATTGAAGATAGTTGACGGTTCTAAGGCAAAATAGTCAAATATATTCCGGGAATACTTGACGGTTACTGTAAAAACCGTCAAGTATTAAAGAATACTTGACGGTTACAGTTAGAACCGTCAAGTATTATTTAGTTTACTTGACGATTTTAACCAATAACCATCAAATATTTTTTTTTAAAATACGGGTAATGCTTTTCCAACATCCTCCTTGCATTTTAAAATTTCATACAAAGCAACATTTTTCAAAAGATAGAACCAGGCCAGCATTCAAACCAATATACAGCAAGCAATAATTCAGTCATATGGATGTAACCATACACCAGACATACATAAATTTACATTATATACATATTAATAACGTAATTAACAAACGAAATGTCATACAATTGCATTGTGTCAAGTCAAAGCAAAATTTTAATTTGGACAAGGAGAAAAAGCTAAAGCAAAAAACCAATTCCGAAACCAAAATTTGTCAAATGCTAAAAACCACAACAGCTCTTCAATTCAACTTCTTCCTTATCTATTTTTGCCACTGATGGTACAAAGCCATTGCTAGCTCTTCAATGATTTCTTCCTTCTGGGTGGATGAATACACGGTGCAATATGTGTCGGCAAAGTACTATATGCAAAACCAAATTCAAGTTAGATATAAATGTAAAGCTACATTAAGTATAATTCTAAAGTATACAAATTGAACTTTAACAAATTAAATGCATATTATCTGTATAGGGATTGTGTCAACATTGTGCATAATTATCTCCTTCATGAATTTCATCATGCAATACCCACAATTGGAGCTTTTTTTGGGCTGATGTGGCCACTGTAAAGAATAGAAAAGAAAATAATATTAGTCAATCATATAAATAAACCATATTTAGTAGAATAGTAAATAATGGTAATGAATACCTTCATTTTCTTCAACAGGAAGGTATCGTCAAATTGACCGTTTTTTACCGAGGGCTAGGGTAAGGCTTGATTTTTGCAGTATAGCCACAAAGTCCTGAGAAGACAATAAAATTGAATATTAATGATTCTTAAAAATTAGATTGAAGCAAGAAATTAAATTAAATTTAAATAATAGATATAAATGTTACTTATTGAATAATGAAACCATAAATGGTCGATTGGTTAGATCCCCATGAAGAGAATCGAGATACCAAATTCTAGACTTTGTGGGATTGACCACAATCAGCATCCAGTGTCCCCTAATTATAAGAAAGACAATTAGAACGATTACAAAATATCTGAAAATAAAAGAATTTTAGGAAAGTTCAATATACTACATATGTACCCTTGACAGTAAGGCACCAAAAACAAAGTCTGAGCCCCTGCTGCCCTAGAAATGAAGATATCCACCAAGTCTCTGAATAAGTCTTTCTTCTTCATATCAAGTCCGTGGCCAGCAAAAGTATGGGGGCTGATAATCTTGAACTTGTCATCAAGGCCACTAGGGGCTATAAAGTTCTTGAAAAGATATCTAAATCAACAAACAAAAATATCAATAAGGGAATCATGACATATTCGGAATTTGTGCTCAAGTACTTAAGTATTTAGTTAAGGTTTTAACAAATACCTGATATAAAAGTTACAAGCATTTGTGCTAGCCATTCCATGTGTCAGAATTTCTTTCAATATGTTATTTGTGACGTACTCTGACGAGGGTTAACTGAAGACTTCTGGCTCCAACTCTAGGGGAATCATGAAATCCTCACCATGTTCTAATCCAGCCCAACTACATATTCATCAAGACATATTCGGAATCTTGATGATACCAATTGAACGGGCTCAAGGGCTGCTTTTGTGGCAATGATAATGAGTGATCACCCAATAGGCACTTCTTCCCCTTAGACTGACAAATAGACTATTAGTAATTAAAACAGAGTTTATTTTAAATCAACTGAATGTTTCAACCTATACATATATACCTTTGAAGGATGTCCTAATGTAAGAAGACGGCCAGGCCAAGCAACAAAGCTACCTACTGAGCCACTTTCTCTGCATCTAGGGTGGGCATCGGGAAGGCATAATTAGGATCAATAGCAGTGCTCAACTGCAACCTCCCATGATTAGCAGGGAAGGCACATTATGAATCATGCTCTTCCTCGGTAAATTGAACATGCGGCTTGTTGCAACGGTGTGATGTTTAGGGCTATCTGCCATACACTGAATGTCCACTTCACCTTTATTTAACATATGAGACAAGTTAGTGTGATATGAAAATAATTGAATGTAATCGTATAAACACAAGAAGTATTATACCTCAGGTAGCAAGGGGAATGTGCAGCTATCTTTGCTACTTGGGCTGAGATTTGAAGCTGACTGTGGTGCTTGATTCTTAATTAACTGCTCGATTAGGAGCGCATACGCTTTAACTTGCTCCTTTAACCAGTGTGTTTCTTCTTTTAGCTCCATAAACTCAGCAAAGGAAGGCGTGCATGATGAAGAGAGCTTTTGTCATTACCCGAAGTAATCCCTCCTGGTGACTCCATAACCTACGCCTCTAAGAAGACTAGGATGATGAGAAGTCCCCAATGCCCTCGTTAATATATCCTGGTCATCTGCAGAATGTGCCCCTTGTGAAACTTCCAGGGACAAACTCTCCTGTGCAACAAACATTGTTAAAATTCATACTTTGAGATGTTTGATAACGTGCGGATTATTTAATTTAAAATAAAACTCACCATCATGTCCACGACCTCCTTGACACGAGGATTATCAATTTGGCCATCTTCATTTTACCTGGCTAATGCCCACAGCATCTGAGGGGATACAGTGACATATGATCCCTCCTTCCGAGTCACCTCTTCCTCGAGGCCCGCATAACCCAAGCACCTTTTTCGGTAGGGATATAGATTCTTTTTTACCTTTCCTTATTTTGGGCACTTAATTCCTGCAAAAACAAAGAAGATTCTAGTTAAACAATATATATTAAACAAAATGGACTATTTAATTTAGAATTACATGAGGATTATTACTTGAAATTGACTATCATGACATGACATCGCAAAAGTAGCCCAATCATCTGGTTTGACCAAGTTCGGTATCAAGCTAGGAACCTTGGACTTGTCGGCTGTCGAAGGATCCTTCAAGTACTTGTGTGTCACAAAATAGCAGAAAAACTACAGTGGCCTCCCAGCCTTCCCCTCCACAAACTTCTTCCTGCTCTCATCTATATCAAATCTAGACTGCAAAACACATAAAACAACACATTAGTGTGAGGCAGCTTGTAAGAAAATGAAATTTGAGTTGTTATAATATCTTACCGATACATCTGTCTAAATAGTGTCTCGTACTGAACGATCAACCCTCCTCCAGTGTTGCACTGTAATAGGCATGTGCTTCGTGCCACTACCATAATGTAGCTGATAAATTTATTTGACCGTATAGCTTGTCCTTTCTTATTCCACTGTACGATAAATTTTTTTTCCTTTCGTATGAGCTTTTACCACCTCTTGTATGACACAAAGCCCCCTCTGTATGCGTGTTGCCTCTTCCTGCAACTGTCTCTCCTGGTTAGAGGCATCCCTGGGCTGAGAAGGATTATTGGTGCTCGATCCACTATCGTCTGCCATCTGTAATGAAATTCAATCAAACAAAATGAATCAGAACCCATTAAATGAAAATAAAATTATTAATAACAGAATTAACTTAAACAAAATTAAAACAAATAAAGTTTTCCATCAAGAATAATAAGAGAATTTACATGCATGTTTAAGTAAATCTTTTCCTTTTTCTACTCTTAGGTTTTTGTATGTTCTTCTTAGTTTGAATTGTTTTGATCTTCTTGTGAAACACTTTCCCCCTCTTTGACATCCATATTCCGTCGTTATGATTGTGCCTGATGTATATGGATTCATCTTTATTTAAATGAGATTCAAGTGATGTCCCTTAAAATAGATCATCTTCAACTACATTGTCTTCATATCCCATCTCATCATTTATTTTATTGGTCAACAAAACAATAGACCATCCTTTAGTAGCCGAGTCTGGAACATAGAAAACTTGTGTAGCCTAAGAAACCAAAATGAAAAGCTCTTTCTTGTATCCTTCTTTATTCAAATTCAATTGCATGAACCCTAAGTTATCAATTCTCAATGCATTATTATTCTCCACCCACTTGCAACCAAATACCGAAACTCTAAATTCAATGTAATCTAACTCCCGAATATCCTCAATCATCCCAAAGTATGACATACATGCTTAGATAGGATTTTTATCTTTGGCACTCGATATAATCTCGTATTAGCTATAAGAGTTATGCCACTATTTTGCTTTTTACTCTGATAATCTTGCTCTTTAGTATAGAAAGTGAACCCATTGATAAGGTAGCTTGTGAAAGAAATCACATGTTTGCTCAGTCCATCTGCCAACAACTTTAATTTCTTTGAAACAAAATTAGGACCAATATTATACTTGCCATGCACGTGTTCTTTCAACCATACTGTAAGTTGTTTATTGTGTGTTTTGGTGTACTAACTTTCAAGTTATTGGGATTATCCCTCTTAAGCTCATTAATATGCTTGTCCACATAGTTTTTAATCTCTTCAGAGTTGTGCAATACAATAGATGTGCTTGCTCCCACTGTTGATTTGAAATAGTTACAACTTTCTTTCCCATAATCCTTTCTCCATCCGTCCTTCCCTCATAACGAGACACTAGAACCCCAATATCACTTGCATCTTTTAAGTAATAGGTACAAAATTCAGTGGCCTCTTCACAAATATATCGTTCTACGATACAACTCTCTCACCGACGCTAGTTTTTCACATACCCTTTCAATATTTTCATGTAACGCTTAACTGAGTACATCCATCTTAAATACACTGGGCCATATAGTTGGACCTCTCTAACTAAGTGGACGGTCATGATGTCAAAAAAGGCCGGAGGAAAATACATTTCAAGGGTTTGCATAACATAACTATGATTCGGGTTTGCAATCTTGGCAATTTACTGGGATTAATCACTTTGCTGCAAAGAGACTTAAAAAAGAAAGATAACTCTGTGATCGTAACTCATACCTTATCAGGTAAAATAGCGTGTATTGCCACTGGAATAAAGTTTTCTATCAACACATAACACTCATGAGATTTTAAACCTTTTAACTTCAAATCCTTCATTGAAACAAGGTTACTAATGTTAGAAGAGTAACCTTTCGGCACTTTTACTGCAACAAGAAATTCACAAAAGCTACTTTTCTCTTTTCTAGGAAGCATGTGAGCTGCAAGACAAAGAAATGTACAAGTTTCCTTATCCCTATCTCAACCATGTCTAGCCTTACATTTATGCCATCTTTAGTCTTCCCAGGAATATGAAGTAATGTGCCAAACAGAGTTTCACACACGTTTTTCTCAACATGTATAGCATTAAGAAAATGTCTCACATTCAGGGTTATCCAATACGACAACATAAAGAAAATAGACCTCTTCTTCCACCCACTTGTCCCAACATGTCTCGCAAAAGGTTTTCCAAATTCACAATCTATATCTTTCACCTTTTGAAATATGTCCTCCCCAGTCAACGGTGTAGGTACCTTACCTTCTTTTGAATTCCTATTGAAATATTTTTTAAATCACTGGTAAGGATGATCACGATGCAACCATCTACGATGTCCCATATATGAATTTTTCATTCCATGCTTCAACCTTATAGAATTTGTGCTCTCTCACAAATGGGACAACCAAGTTGCCCTTTAATGCTATACCCTGAGAGATTACCATACGCAGGGAAGTCATTAATTGTGCCAAATAATATAGCTCTCAACGTGAATGTTTCTTCCTTATATGCATCATATACATCAACTCCATTCTCCCATAATACTTTCAGGTCTTCAATTAATAGAGCTAGATATATATATCTATGTCATTTCTCGGTTGCTTTAGGCCAGAGATTATTATAGACATCATCGAATACTTGTGTTTCATGCATAGCTATAGAAGAAGGTTATATATAAATAAAATCACTGGCCATATGCTATGGGTGCTGCTTTGCATCCCATACGGGTTCATCTTGTTGGTAGCTAAAGCAAGGCATAGATTTCTATCTTCTTCCTTGAATTCAGAATACTCAATATCAAACTTCTTTATTCTAGAGAATCAGCAAGATGCCAAAGCATGCCATCTTTAATCATTTCATCTATATGCCACCTTAAATTTCTTGCATATTCTACATTACTATATAGCAGTAGAATCTTGGCATAACGGGAAAATACCATAATGCCTTCTTCGGGCTCTTCCCATTCTCTTGGTAGTGTGATGCATTACACTTAGGACACTTGGTTAGTGACTTATACTCGTTCCTAAACAAAATGCAATTGTTGGGGCAAGCATATATCTTCTGATAGCTGAGGTTGACAGAGCGCAACACTTGCTTTGCATCATATGTTTTGCTTGGAAGTTCGTTTTCTTTCGGTAGCATTTGCTTGACAAGTAAAAGTAGTTATGTGAAGCTTGTGTCACTCCACCCATTTCTTGCCTTCAAGTTATATAGTTTCAACACTATAGACAATTTTGTGAAATCGGTACAACCTTCATATAAAGGTGTCTCAACATCACACTTCAATTTGTTAAACATTTGAGGACAATAATCAAGTTCCCATTCAATCGCATTCGTCATATCCTCAAGAAGGTCAGCTTCACATGTACTTGTGCCAAAATTAAACGATCCATAGCTTTCACTGTGCCCTCGACTACTATTACTCGCATCTCTTATCTCTCTATGCTTTGTCTAGCACTTATAACTTTGATCGATTTCTTTGATAATTAAGTGGCTCTCACAATCGGATGGCAAAATCCACTTCAGTAGGCAACACTTAAGACAGGGGCAAATAATCCTATTACGATCATTGGCATGCTCAACCGCAAACTTAATAAAATCTTCTACCCCATTCCAATATTCCTCTGATAGACAATTGGTGGACATCCATTCCTTGCCCATGGTCCCCAACTAAGATGAATCATTTAGAGGAAAATGTGATTAGCAACTCAAAGATATTGTGAGAATTAAACAAAAACAGGAAATCAATACATAAGGCACTATTAATCACATTTATCCCTCTTTAATTCTACTTGTTAACAACTAGTAATTCAACAAAAATTTACTTTGACTTCATTTTGAAAAATATTCTACTACTACTAATGTGCTATTCTTTGTGGAAAAAAATTGACAGCATAACGGCTGAAAATTAAGCATTTTTCGAGATTATGTCCTCTATTTGACTTCAAATAAAGTATTAAATAGCAAATCAACAGTAAGGCAATTTCAATAACAACATCTGAATTAACTAACGTTCAATACTTTGGAAAAATATAAAACATAAGGCCGTCAATTTAATTTCAATTACAAAAGCAAAGAATCTATGGCAAAAATAGAAAACATATGACCCAAATGACTTTTTTTTTTACACTAATTGTTATTAAATCCTCACATATAGTGAGCAAGGCAATTTCAATCTAACTAGTTATGTACTTTTAGGTACTAACATATAGTAAGTCCTCTATAAAGCCCACATTAAGCTTCCACAAACCAAAAATAAGCAATACTTTCAAATAGAATAGAAATCAAAAGACTTAAATGTAGAGTAATGATCCTATTCAACCCATAAACCAACAACTCATGCGAGTTGAAAAAACTCTCTTATATACAAACCGAATTTTTTCCTAATTCATTTTCCAACAAGCACAAGATGAAGACTAACTTCCTGCAGTATACAAAATAAACTTTGTAGCTGAATACAAACGTTTCTTTCCACCTTACATGGATAAAAGTTGATAAACAAGAATTAATTCTAATTCCCACATGATGAAAAAAAGTAAAATGTTTTAAGAAGAAAATGATCCTATTTCACCGCCATACATTGCTAACATCAGGAAAAATGGAACAAGAGCTAAGGCAAAAGAAACCACAAAATCAAATTAGTGATTTTAAAGAAGAACACAACCAACATGAAGAAATAAAATCTGGAGAACAGACCGCGAACAAAATGTGATAATGCTCGGGATTGCAAAAGAGAAGAAACAAACCACAGAGGGTGACGATGATATAAGAGGACCATAGTACAGAGGGTGATGATGATGGAGGAAGAACCACAAAAACAACAGGGAAAGTTCGAAAATGATGTGGGGATGGCGGATTAGAGTATCGGGGGGTCTGAGCAGAGCGTATGAAAGACAATGGTGCCTGAAATTTTAAACTAAGTTACAGCAAAATGAAACAGGTTAGGGATAATGATGGAGGAAGAACCACAAAAACAACAAGATAAGTTCAAAAATGATGTGGGGATGGCAGATTAGAGTACTAGGAGGTCTGAGCAGAGAAGGGTGAAATTTTAAATCGAGTTATAGGAAAATGAAACAGGTTAGGGATTATAAAACATAATATTTGACAGTTTTTCATTATAACCGTCAAATATGTTAAAGAAATATTTAACGGCTATACTTAAAAACCGTCAAGTATTCTTGACATTGATGGTTATAGAGGAATCAGCAAATATGTTTCAGAAATACTTGATGGTTCCTTAAAGAACCGTCAAGTATTAAACCATCAAATATTAATTGAAAATATTTGACGGCTCTATAAGGAACCGTTAATTATTCCTCACATATTTGACGGTTCCTATAAAAACATCAAATTTTACTCTTATTTGACGGTTTTTTTTGTAACCGTCAAGTATGATGCGTCAAGTATTTCACATTTTGTAGTTGTGGGTGTTAATGGCACCTAAGCTTGATTAATGGTGTCAACTCCAAGTCCAAGTCCTTCTAAAACTGTAAGGACCAACATTTCAACATAATAAATTTAAGGGACCAAAAACTACTTTCAAACTTCAAGGATCGAAACCTAAATGAGTATAAACTATAAGGACCAATAATTATATTAACCCTTATTATCATCATCATCATCATCATTCTTATCTTTTTTCTTTAATTTACTCAAACCTTATGAGCTTCTTAAATCCCCTCATTTATTTATAAGTTTAAAATAATTAAAACCCATTTACCTCACTATACGCCTTATTACTCTTCGATATCCAATTCTGAATCCCTTAATCCTTTAAGGTCATTATCAGCCAAATAACCAAGCAAAGGGTAGGATGTTACACAAGGTACAACATACTACATCCTCTTCAGAAAGAAGGCATTCAATGGATAAATCAAAGCCACATATAGTATCACTCTACCCATAAGTCCTTGTGTAATACCAATAACTTTCTCATTGTCTATTCTACGAAATTTGAATTTTGAAAACTGCTTAATGTCTTGTTTTGTTGCCCCTTCCTACTTGCTTACCCAAAAGAAGAAAAGGTTTTCAAAAATAGGACAAATTCAATTAATTTAACTACAAATTGCAAAATAATAGCATTATCTTCTATGCTATACTCCTGCTCAAATATAGGTGAACACTTAATTCATGTTGCTATTGGCTCAAATTGTAGCTGAGAAGATTGAAAATTTAAAGCTACATTGATACTCAATGTCTAGTATAGAAAATAATTATAAAACTTATTTGGATGATCAATCAACAAATAGTGTTTGGATAAACCATTTAATAATATAAAAAATTTTCTCTTTAATGATAGAATAATGCAATGATTAGTCCTGTGTGTATAAAACTAAGTGGAAGTTCATGGAATTCTCAAATGAAGTTAACTAGCCAAACTATTTGAGGATAAGAAACCTCTTGAACAAGTCATAACCTCTCATCATCACAGGTTATAAAAATTTTTGCACGCGACCCTGACAAAATTCTAGGAAGTAGTGTATGAGATGCGAGAAATTTTCCAGCAAAAGGATCTTCAGTTGTTGACCTTTAACATGTCAATCTAGCACAGCAACCTTTCAATCATCAAGTACAAAAATATTTTGAAATTAGTTACACCTGAAGATGATTTTTCCATCTAAAGTTTTGATGTTCAGTAGAATTTATGTATCAAATGCTTATTCACAAGCAAGAGAATATCTTTTAACAAGAATCACTTGTTAACCAGTTTATCTCATGATAGGAAGACCATTCCTTTTTTCTATATCTATGAAGGTTTCCACTTTTTTTTATAATGTCTCTCCTTTTTACCATGTAAGTTGTTAAATAGAAGCAAAAGGAACCACATTTCACATTTCATAGCCTTAAGGCTAGAAAATCAAGTTTTCAAAATTTTTCTTCTCAGGTTACTATAAATAAAGTAACCTTAAAATTTTGACCAATTTTGATAATTTGTAAGTATTTCTAGAAAAATTAAAACAGAGTGGTTCCAATTTTTATTTGAAGATCTTTTAATTTTCTACATAGGAAAAATATAATTCCAGATTTAAACCATCTCAATCCGTACAGTTAATTCACCAAATTTTACTGTTGATTTGATCAAAACTATACTTTCTAGATTTTGCTATAACTTCAAAAATTCATAACTTTTTGTAAGTTGCTCAAAATTAGGTAATCTACCATTTTATTTGAAGCATAGTATGAGCACTCTTTGTCTACCAAATTTTCATGGCTAGAGTTAAAAAGTCATGCTCATTAGGTTATAGTATTTTAAGCCATTTTCTTACCCCTTAAATGCCATTCTTTAGGCATTTCATGTCATGGTCAAATCATGTAACCTCATTTACCATACATATCCATCCATATCATAATATGGATATAAGTTACATTTAGTACGGTTACTACTTCATACATTTGTCCATAATTATTTCAAATATACATAAACTAAGGCAAAGATTTGCAACTCTATAGCATTGCATAAAATTCTTCATGATATCTCCATTTCTTTGCAATTGCTTCTTGGTAAGCCAGCACCGAAGTTGTGTCATTTTAAATATGGAAGGGGCGTGATTTCATAGAAATCTTAATAGTAATGAACCACAATAAAAATGCTAGCAATGCAATGTTATGTCATGCTATATATATATCAATCAACACTCTTATACACATTCTCATGTATTATCATGTTCATTCCATGGAAAGAGAACATGATTTGGCCATATTTTTATACTTTTCTTGAGTTATTTCTAAGATTTTTGAAGTGTTTTCACATACTTCTTGTCTATCTTTGAGGAAATTCTTATCATTATCCTTTTGCATTTAATTCATGCTTTTCAAGTGTTCTTAATGACTTTTAGCTGATTTTTATTTACCTTGGATCATGAAGAGCTAGATATTATAAGAAGTTTTGTTGATGTTGTAGCTAAATGAAAAGATCTGGAGAACCAAGGAAGGAGTCAAAGACCTTGAAAAGCATCATGGGGAGCATAAAGCAAAGAAGAATGCAAAAATCCAATCCAAGAGAAGGACTTTAAGGAATCGCCCCCTCACTAGACACCATCATCGTGGTACAATTTTGCCGTGGCAAAACCCTGGAATTCTCAGTAATACCTCTCAGTACCACTTTGGCATAGCAAAGTATTTTTTTTGGCTGTAGCGAAGCATTAGGATAACAAAACACAGAGTTTTAATTAGCTAACATTGAGGGCTTTCAAATTAGGTTAAATGCTAAAAAATCTATACATTCAGTAATTAGACTCTATCTAGATTTGGCCTTTATTAGTTTCTCTCAATTCTCCACTTCTCCCATCTAGAAATCCTTCATTTTTACATCATTCCATTATCAATGTCTCAATTCTACACCGATTATCCTTCATCATTTCATCTATACACCACCTTTTCATACCTATTTCATCATTCATGATTATCAAGAGTACTAGAACTTATTGGAGCAAGATTAAAGCTATAAGTGGCTGAAGTTGGTGATCTTTGGTGATGGGGATGCAAGTTGAGCTCATGGACTACACTAAGGAGTTTCTAATTCAATCTTTGTGGTTATATGTATTTGAACTTCTAGATTTAGGGTTTAATGCTATATTTACCACCTTGGATAGCTGATCACTTTATTCCTTGTGATTGATTTCTTTGTATCTAAACCGAAAGATGTAATATTTTTCTAATTTATATGAGTTTATCTTTTTGTCTTGGCTTTTAATTGATTGCAATGATTATTGTTGGTTGAGTGATTGCCATTGACTCTTGTGTGCTAATTAGTAACCAAGAGAAAGCATTGCATAATCTTATTCATTTGCAAACTAAGTGGTTTTCATAACAAAGTTTTGAAAAGGTGTTGATTCATTTTGATCAAAGTAGTTTTCATTAATTCAAGCATTGGATCTAAATGACCATTTAGGGTTTTAACTCAGACTTAGTGATTTTAATAGTGGTTTTAAACTCCCAATTATTTTGAAAGGGCAAGGATAGCTTTAATCCAAATCATTTCTTCACATTGCCTTTATAATTAAAACCCAAAACAAGTATTTTCTTTACATTGTTCTTTTCAATTTTCTCAATCTGATTTTCAATAACCAATCCCAATTTTACAAGTTTTATTAGACATTTAGCTATTAAGGTTCAATTAAGGCTCCACGAGTGAAATGACCTGAGGTTGTGCTATTATAGTGCAATCCTTGGTTAATTTGTGATCTTGACTCCCAAGGTGTTGGAATTCGATCAAATCAATGACTAGCCCACACTTAAACCTTTACACCCATGAGTAAAGCTTTCTAAATTATTCAAAGAAGTACAAGTGTAAAAAGGAACACTATCAATGCTTAAAAATGAAAGTAGAGGTTAGTTAAACCACATTCTCAAGAAATCAACAAAAGTGGGGTGAGGAAATGCCAAGAAAGCAATTATTATGAGTGCTTAAACTAAGAGATTGAGCAAAAGAGATTTCTCTCAAGGTAAGTGTAAAGCTCACAACTCACTTGATCAGGATGATTTCCCTCTAAAAGATGCTTAATCAATTCTCTACCGTAAGCTTGTAATCATTCTACCTCTAAACTACAAGAACCATAAATTGTGAATTAAGAGGGTTTAAAGGGTTGTGATGATTAGTGAAGGCCAAGTGAAATGGATGGGATGGAAAGAAGAAGATGAATATCATGCATCTCAGTTGTCCTCTTCATGCAATAGGCATCTATCTTTCTAGAGATGGCTTTAAGATTCTAATGCAGCAAATTTCTATTTGCTATTTATTTCTATCTCAGCAAAAAAAAAATTTCACTTTTTCACTTTTTTTTCCCAAGAAAAATACTTAAGCAATCACCATTTTTTTCACTAAAGATATGATACTTGCAGCAATTTCTATAAAATGCATATACTCAAAGGATGGTCCAAAGTGGCTAGCAATGGTTGAGTGTTTAGGCTTGTGTATAGGTAAAAAGGGTTTGGAAACGAATGCCTCTATCATATTCACAAAGTATTAGTTCATCAAGCTTTGATTAAGAATTAAAACAATTTCTAGAGAGATATAAAATTTAGTAGAAACTCATAAGCAAAAGAATTTAGGCCCAAATATCCTTTTAACATAGTTATAATCTCAAGTGGTCATCCTCAGAGTTCAAAAACACATAGCACTACCTTCAAGGCATAACATCACTTGCTTCTAGTTGAAAACATTGATGAGGGAATTAAACAAAACCAATTATCATCTAAAAACATGGATGATTTTCCAAAAACAGAGGTAGGACTTTAAATTTTCAAATTTTTAAAACAAGGTAGTGTGAAAAATCTAAGTTGGGGAGAGTTGTTAATGTGAGAGGGTTAAAATCATAACAGTAAAATTACAGAGTAAAAAAAAAAAAGAGAAAAGGCAATAAATTTTTATTTTTATTTTTTACTTTTTTTAAAATCGCTCTCGCTTTACCATGGTGAAGATGGATCTTTGCCATGGAAAAAGGTATTTGAGAGTAAAAATAATTAAATGTCGAAAGAGCTTTGTTGCAGCAAAATTATGAGGTGGCCATGGTGAAACATACTCGAGAAGAAAACAAGTGAACGCTGAAGGGCTTCATCGTGGCCAAATTATGAGGTGGCCACGGCGAAACAAGGTAGAGACGTATATAAAGTAAAAACATACAATGCAATTTTAAACCCTACATGACACACATCAAGACCAAGATCAACAGGTTTAAGAATACCAAAATTTACGCTATACACATGCAGTTAAGAAGCGAAAAATGATGCCAAAGATAGATTTAATTGAAATCAAACATAAAAATCCCTTCCCCAAATTAAAAAAAACATTATCCTTAATGTTTCAATAATAGAACACAGACTAATAACAAAGTGAACCGGAAGTTGTGAAGTCTAATTTGAATTGAAGCACAACACATTGAATTCACAAAGAGAGAGAAGGAAGTGATTAAGTAAAACATAAACAGTTAAGGAATTGTAAAGTAAACCACAGGGGATCAAACATAAAAAGTCAGATAGATTTTAGCATGACGGGGTCGATGCCAAATTGCTCCCTTGCCACAGAGGGTCCTAACTATAGTGTCGGATGGGTAATTGTCCATGAATTCAGTGTATTGATAGTGGCAAAGAGGTAGAAGGCCATATTGTCTGTGGATGTTGGAGAGGTTAAAGGCATAAGGGTCACGAGCATTACGGAAATCAATAGCCATATTGCCATTGTACTTGGCATAAGTGTAGAAATGGCAGACAAAAAAGTTATTTCTCAAAGAGCACTCCTTAATCAACCCAGTCAGTTGGGACTTTTATAATTACCGGACAAAAGGGACGTTGGGAGTTTTGGGAAAGGTTTACTCCTGGAGGAGGGGTGGACAGTGTACTTGGCTATATATTTATTGAAAGGTAATCTCCTCCTCCGATTCACTAGAGGGCTTAAGGTTCTTAGTTTGGGGTGTTTTTCTTGTAAAAGATAACAATACACACACAAGACTTAACATAGACAAGATAGAACCGACACTACCCACTTAAAACCCAAAACTCACAATCCTAAAGAAAACAAGATTGGCTAAGCAATGATTCAAAGGTTTTCAATTAAAAAGAGAGTTCATAATTTGAAAAAAAAAGCCAAAGTGGCATAATGCATATTGAATCATTGATTAGCCTAATTAGCCTAGTGGTTACATAACCATTACAGATAAAAGAGAATTACTGTAAACCTAGAATTAATCTAAGAACCAAACCTAGAACTATCCTACCCTAATCAACAGCAATAGAAACACATTATACAAAAGGAAGAATGGAAAAAGGAAGGGAGAGTACTAACCTTAGCAGAAATAAAGATCAATGCGCGTGGGGGGCATGGGCAGCGATCAAGGCAGAATGGGAAGTAGTGAACTGAATGGAGACTGAGGGGAAAAGGATGGAGATGATGAAAGGAAAGGAGGAGGGGTTGTTGTGATAGCTTGAAGATAAAGAAGTGGAAGGAGATGCAGATGACAGGGGGAATGCAGCAGAGGATGAGAAATAAATAATGAAACTGATGGAATGGGAAGATAGGAGGGTTAAGGTGAGTTTAGGGGTGAAATGATAAAAAAGGGTTATTAGAACAGGAATGGGTAAGAGAGAACTAGGCGTAAGGTGGTAATATCACAAGAAAAAATAAGGGTAGAAATAGGTAAGAAGTGCAAGGAATCCTGCTTCGTCGCAGCGATGTGGAATCCACATCGCGGCACAGTGTTCTTGAGAGGAATAGACTAGGGACCAGAAGACTTTGCCATGGTGAACAAAAAATCTGGCCATGGTGAAGTGATACCAAGAGCACATCTTCTAAGGTTCAGTGACATGGTCGCGGAAAAAGTGTGTTAACACTTTGACGACATCATCTTGAGAGCAAACCTTTTGAAAATAGGAGATTGTCACTGTGACAAAGCCAAGAGTATGTCGCAGTGAAGGTGTCTTGAGACTCAAACAAATAAAACAAAAACTCAAAACAAGAAGAAAACAAAAACACCAAACAAAAGCAAGAGACAAGCTAGATACTTAAGCAACCTTAGAAACGCAAAAAGGCAAAACCAAAAGGTAAGTAGTAAGCACAACAACTGTAAGGGATTTATTTAAACTACTATAAAGAAATTAAAGAAAACTACTAAGCTACTGGACGGGTCCCTTCCCCATACTTGCATCAAACAGTCACATGCAAAATCATATCACTAATAGTTATACATGTGAAAAGTAAAGTGTGAAGGGAACAGGATAACATGGCCTTAGGGTGGCTTATGATCCTCATGATAGAGCTTGATCAGATGGCCATTCATTTTGAATATTTTTCTAGTGGCTTCCTCTAACAGCTCTACCACACTAAAGTCATGAACTTTTGGAACAAGGTATGGATCGTCCCGGGTAGTCTTAAGCTTCCTAGGTTTGAATTTGAATCTCGCCTAGAGCAGAGGGACCTTATCTCCCACATTAAAGTGCTTCTGGAGGATGTTCTTATCATGTATGGTCTTGGTCTCTTGTTTATATATCTTTGAGTTTTGGTAGGACTCCAGATGCAACTCCTTAAGCTCTTACAATTAAGAGGCACTCCAAACCAACTTCTTCCATGTCCATATTGCAAGTCTTCACTGCTCAGTAAGCTTTGTGTTCTAAGCTAATCGGAAGGTGGCAAGCCTTGCCATAAATAAGCTGGTATGGGGACATGCCAATAGGTGTTTTGGAGGTAGTTCGATAGGCCTATAGTGTGTCATCTAATTGGAGACTCTAATCCTTATGATTTGGTTTTACTATATTCTCTAGCATTTGTTTGATTTGACAGTTAGATACCTCTGCTGGACCATTCATTTAGGGATGAAATGGGGTGGAAGTCTTGTGGGTCACTCTGTATTTAGTAAACAAGTTAGAAATAACCTTATTACAGAAATGGGTACCCATATTGCTTACTATAGCACATGGTACTCTAAATCAACTAAAGATGTTAGACTTTAGGAACTTAGAGATAGTAAGTGCATCATCCTTTCTAGTGGGGATTGCCTCCACCCATCTAGATAGGTAGTCTATTGCTAGAAGAATATAGCTATAACCCTAGGATATATAGGAAATGGCCCCACGAAATCGATTCCCTACACATCAAAAACCTCACAAAAAAGAATAGGATGCTATGGCATCTCATGTCTCTTACTCAACCCCCCAAATCTCTACCATTTATCACATGCCTTACAATATTTATACAAATATTTATAAAGGGAGGGCCAAAAGAAGCTTACTTCCAAAAGCAGTTTTTCTAACCCCGAAATGACCTCCACACACCATATTGTGGCAAGCAGAGAGTATAAACTGAGCCTCCTTCTTAGTTATGCATCTTTTAATCACTTGATTAGAGCACATCTCATAGATAAAGATCATCCCAAATGTAGTGATGTGTGTCACTTTTCAATTTATGTACCTGAAATTGAGACAAATGGGAGGAATCTGTCTAAGAGAGATAGTTAACCAGGTCAGCATACCATAGTTCATGTTTTTCAATTACACATAGAGAAGCATCAAGGAAGGAATCACAAATAACATCAAAACTAATTACTCCCCTTGCTTCTATGGGCAGCCTACTCAGATGATCAGCAATGAGGTTGACATTACCAGCTCTGTCCTATACTTCCAAGTCAAATTCCTATAGCAGCAACATCTATCGAAGCAATCAAGGCTTTGATTGTGGCTTCTAAAACAAATATTTTACCGCGGCATGATCTGTAAATACAATTACTTTGGAATTGATTAGATATTGCCTAAACTTTTCAAGTGCAAAAATGATAGCAAACAGTTCCTTTTCAGTTGTAGTGTAATTTACTTGTGCTAAGTCTAGAGTTTTAGAAGCGTAGGCTATAACCCCTGAAAACTTGCCATCCCTTTGTCCTAGAATTGCTCCCATAGAAAAGTTGGAAGCATCACATGAGAGCTTGAAAGGGAGGTCCCAATTAGGTGAAGTTAGGATAGGTGGAGAGACCAACCTTCCTTTAAGGTCATCAAAAGATCTGTTACAGTTATCGTTAAACACAAAATCAACATCTTTTTGCAAAAGCTTAGAGAGAGGTAAAGCAATTTTGCTAAAATCCTTTATAAATCGTCAATTAAAACCAATATGACCTAAAAAGGACCTTAAATCTTTTAAGCTACTAGGGTAAGGTAAAGAAGAAATGACCTCCACTTTTGCTTTATCCACCTCTATTCCAGCGTTTGAAATCAAGTGGCTAAGCATAATTCCATAGTTAACCATGAAATGGCATTTTTTATAGTTCAAAATTAGACCCTTTTCAACATATCTAGACAAGAATTTATCAAGACTATGCAGACAATCAGTAAAAGAGATCCCATATGTCACATCTTGTAAAAATTAACCCTCGCAATGGACATAAAAAATTAAGTCAAGAGCTAATATGGAAGGTAGACTGGTTGAGAAAGCCAGGCATGACATAAAATTTGCATAGGGTCTAGACTGATTTTTTTGAAATTATCGGTCCGGGAAGGGCAAAATGAAAAATTTTGAGAAAAATTGTAGAAAATTTCCCGAAAAAAGGTAAATTAGAGGTTTGGAATCTTAATAGAGGCCTTAAAGGTGAAAATGGTCTAAAAATATTTTATTACAGAATTTTTCAATGAAAATTAAGTAAAAATAATTATTATAATTATTCAAAGGCCTCAATAATTCTGAAAAAAATATGAAATAATTATCTAATATTTTATTGAATTTATAAAATTGATTTCAGGCCCTGGAAGTATAGGAATTTATTTTAGGGAATTTATTTCCAAAAATTTATCGAAAAAGCCCTATTCGAAGAAAATTCAAAATAAAAAGTTAGAGGTGGAGAAAAATTCTAAAATTTTCTAGAGTACATTCTTATATTAAAAGAGAATTTTTTTATGGAGAAAAATATGATTTTGGAGGCCTAGAATAATTATGGAAAGTTACAAGTGAATAGTAACTAATAAACTTTAATATTGCTTGGAATGGATATTTTATTGGTGGTCCACCTTTTTGGACCATTCCAAACCTGAATTGGGGCCCATGTTGGGCCAAGAAAGCCCAAAAATTTGTGTCAAACCCTGGCCCAAATAATTAAATAAAATTAAGCCCAATTTTCACATAAAAATCAATAGAATATTCTTGGAATTTTACACATGGCATGATATGAAATTTGATGGCAGCCAAGTGGCCTCTATTATACCTTACTTCTATTATACTTTAGAGTTCAATTAGAACCATTTCAGACCACTTTAGATGGCCTTAAACTCATAAAAACGTAACTAGGACGTAGATTTATGAAAATACTGTTCACTATGCATTTTTCAGATTACAGGTCCAACTTTGAAAAATCATAACTAATTCTAAAAAAATCGTATGGAGGTACTCCAAAATTTTACTCAAAGCTCATTCAATGCTCTTTAAGGGAAAAATATCAAACTAAACTTATCTCTGGCCAATTCATATAGTTTATTCATTAAACTTTACTATTCATTTGGGCAATTCTAGAACTTCCAGATTTCTTGCCTAAATTCATATCTCCTTGTGTGCACATCCAACAGAGTTGATCTACCTCTTGATTTAAAGATTGGGATGTGTACTATGAGTCTGTCAAATTTTATAGCTTAATTCATTCATTTGATAGGTCAAAATAGAGCTGGAAACTGACTCTTCTAGGACCTACGTTTTATCCCTTAAACATTTCTTACTTTAATTCTTTTTATTACTTTAGCATGCATAACTTAGGCTTATTCTTTCCCCTTCATTCTCATATATTTCCATTCATGCCATAGACATTCTAATCAATTACATTGCATCATTGGCAACCATAAACATAATTTACATAATAGGAGCATCAATCCTTAATCTCATTCATTAACATCAGTAATTCTCCACTTTCTTCTCCTTCCTTCTCATGCCATTATTGCCCATCATTAATTGACCTAAATAATTGGTTAGGGAGGGGTGAGATTCAAGAGAATCTTAGTAGCAAACAATACCACATAATGATGCTAGATGGATGCTAATGCATTACATGCAACTTGCTTATTCTCTTGTTAGTTAGTGGCATATTAATATGCTTAATGCTAGCTTCTTGATGCATGGCCATGGAGACATAATCTACTCATCATAAATAGCAATTATAGTAGCCAATATATGCCACAATAACATTCAAACATCATGTACATAGCAATATACAAGCATACAACATCAAGTAATGATAATATGTAAGTTCACTACCTTGTACTTCAAGCTTTCCTCTCACTTTTCCTTTGACTTCCTTGACTTCCCAACCATGAAAGCTTTTGGTCAACATCATCAAACATCCTTTTAGATGTTCTAAAGTCTTAAACATAGCCATATTGATCACACAATCTATTAGGACCAAGAGATGATTACATAAACTTTAAGACTAGTTCTCTCGAACTTAACTTTTTCCCTAAATTTTAGATTAATATTCTAGCTTTGTGAAAATTTTTCTCTTGGGCTAATCCTACACAATTTTTTCCAAGAAATCTAAATATGAGTTTGAATTCATGAAAAGAAAACTCCTTTCCTAAGAACCAATGTTGGTTGAATACGGGTTCATGAAAACCAAAAACTCCAACTTTAATTCTAATACTTCCAACTTCACCTTCTCAACTTGTTTCCATATGATTTTCCATTCTAAATCCATTGGAATTCTTAGAATTATCAAAAACACATCCTAAGGGGAAGATCTTAGCTTGGCTAAACTAACCACCCAACAACCATATCATGTAATCTTTTAAATATCAACACAAATCCACTTGAAACAACCTCTAATCATTGTATTTCAACTAAGTTTAACATCAAAATCATCCTCCCCTATCCCTAACGTATTTTGTCTAGCATCACACCATAAGGGAAACCAGATTTTTTAACCATAAAAACCAAGAAAACAAAGCATAATACAAAGTAGAAAACCTACTAACTTTAGATCTAAATTTGGTTGACCAAAGTAGGTGTCTTCCTCTTGATTATACTTCAAGACTCAAAATGGCAAGAGTTTTCCCTCTTATTATCATCATGGCTGAAAAAGTAAAGGGGGAGGAGTCCTATTTATAGCCAAAACTTAGCCTTGAATGGACCAAAATGCTCTTGGAAGCTAAAAGAAAGTGTAAAGGCAATCTTGAAATTTTAAGTGCACTTTTGCATCATGATTACATCATCTTCTTGCGTCATCCCTTACATCATCCTTTTAGAAGTGCTAGGTGTCAAAAACATAATGAAAAGGAATGGAGAATGAATCTTAGCCATTGGATTAAACTTAATCTCTAAGTTTCCTTCCAATTTACTTGGCTCACATTTATTCGGCTTCCTTAATGGCCTTCTGGAGCTCAGAAAATCTTTCTTTCTACTCCATAAATTCCCTTTAAGCTAGAAAATATCTATGAATTTTCTAAAGTCATAACACTTCCTTTAAGCCTTATATAAAATTCATTTACTAAAATACCCTTTTATCAGCATAATCAATTTTATATTTTATTAAAGCCATTCCACTGGCCATTTGAGAGCGAGACTAATTTTATAAATTAGTATAACCTTTTAACTATTTAACCTCATTTTTTTGTATATTTTTGAGGTCTCTGGCTATCTTAAATAATTACCTCAAACAGTGTACGATTTACTAGCCATTTTATAAATCCCATTTAAGTTGCCTCAGGGGTATGTTCATCATGTCTCTTCACAAAAGAGTCTTGGAATGTTATTTCCCATTTTTTAGATTTTTCTGGAATTTTTTGTACCCTTTCCATTTTTACCTCTATTGGCCGTAACTTTCTAAATTTACGATTTAGTCCCTGCTTGGACTTAATCTCATAAATCGTCTCTTTGAGGCTTCTAACTTAACCTTTGACTTGTATGTAACCTCTTTTCTCTCTCTAGGCCCTTGAGACTCTCCTGGAATCTCAACATTACTTACACGTTTGCCTCTTAACAACTTTCTTACTTTGCAGCTTAGTCTCTAAAGCTGCTTTGACTTTCTTTCTCATTTTTTGGGACTTCTGCAAAAAAGAGCTTGGTAGCCTATCTTCTTTAGACTACTTCCTAGTTTTCTGGACCTGAACTTTGGGATGTTACAGCCTATTAGGTGGCCAAATATCATGCCTAAATGGAGGGGGAAGGTTAGATTTTGTGCTCTAGAAATACCCCCCAATACACTAAAATAGCCAAAAATTGACAAAAGTGGGGAGGTGCTGCCAAACTGATTTGTTGAACCTAAAATTGAGCCTTAGTAATTATATTTGAAGGAGAAAATACCAAGCTTTGATCAAGAATTCATTAAGGTAAGTTTGAGCTTTACTTTGGTTAAGATTAAAGCTTGTTTTGGTTGGAAACTTGAAGTATAATCCAAGGTTAAAGTGCTGCCATTTTTTAGTTAGAATGTCTATGCATTTGGAAAGGATAGAAGCCTTGAAAATGAGTTGGAATGATCATGTTTAAATGGTGTTTAGATTGATTTTTGGAAGAAAACCAAGTCAGGATTTTAAATTTACAATATGGCCAAGGTGTGTTCTTGGGGTATGAGTTTATTTTGCTATGATTTGATGATTGCAATGAGTTTAAAAGGTATTTTTGTGTAGAGAAACACTAAGGAAAAGTGTTTAAAATTGGTGGAATCAAAAATGGAATTTTTGAAAGTTATACTACCCCTATTTAGCCAAGTGTAAATGGAAGGGAAAGAGTGCGATTTTGATAAATCTGAATTGATATTTGAATTCTATATGTCCAGATTCAATGAATAATCTAGGGTGGACGTGTGTGTATATATATATATAAATTCGTGTATATATATATATATTATATGATATAAGAGATATTTATAAGATTTGATTTATAAGGATAAATTAAATCTATATCATTTTTTAAATTGATAAGGTATAATATCTCAAATTTGATTTATTAGAATAAATCAAATATAATTCCGTCATATCTTTATTTTAAATTAAATGAATAGGTGAATTAAATTTGTAGGATGGATTTAATATACAAACCGTATTTATTTAATTGATTTCTTATCAAATTACGCAATATATGATATTGTATTAATTTCAGAATTAATTTAGAATTAATTCTGAAATCCAATGTCCTTCATAATACCGATGGCATCCTATATATTTGATATTAGGAGCTAGGGTTTTGTGTGTGTGAGAGTGCAAAAGGTTTGCAGATAAGAAACGACCAAAATAGAAATAGTGAGGACAGATTCTTGAAAAGCCCTAGAAGGACAAGAGGCACTAGCACGTCGTTCGTGATTGGAATGCTGTTCGTGTGGGCACCGGTAGAGGAAGCCGATCTGAGTTGTCGACTTCTCATGAACGAAAGGAGAGCATAGGCATCCCGAACGTCGGAATCCCCGAGCCACCAACAATTCGAACACTATAGGTAACGCCTCTTACTACTTGACTTAAACACAATCAGTAGATCCAAGTAAGGGATTGAAAATTTTAAAGTTATTTTTCGCTGCGTGTCTTTCAATTCCTTACAAAAGCTCCCTTATGTTTCCTAAGAACCTCTAACAATTGCAACTCTTCTTTATCAGACAAGGAATTAGAGATTATGATAGGTAACTTGCTATTAACTTCTAGGAAAGCATATTTTAAGTGAGGCAGTAATTGTTTTAGCTTAGAATTGGGGGTTGAACAGTAGAAGGGATTAAGGGGCATAAGTCAAGAAAGAAAAGTGAATTCCCCTTTGAAGCATCAACTTGGGTGACCGCTTCTTGCTTTGACAGATGTTTCCCAGCTCTACCAAGTATTGAACCAAGCTAGAGTTGGTCTATAGCAACAACAGACTTGGTAAGGTCATCTTGTACACCTACACCACAACTAGAAACCAAAGCATTCAAAAACATAAAGTATGTGAAGAAATTTTTGGTCTAACATGAAATTCAAGTAGAATATTATCAATTGGCCCTGAAACCAGTATCTTTTCTTGCTTAGAGTGCAAGACATACGATGATGGAACAACATGATGTTGGATAGCTCCTTCTAAGCCCTCTTCAGGGAGGGGTGGCTGCGGCAAACAGGGGACCTCTCCATGACGAAGTGTGCCCAAGAGGGTCTCTTCCTCAGAAATAAAGGGGGTCACCATGGCATTGTATTAGCTTAGCCACAACGAAGTGATCTAAAGGCTTTCTATTCCACTAGGGGCATCTGCCATGTCTTGTGTACCTACAATATCTACTAAAAATTTCTTTCCAGAAGTGATGTCACTTGGAAAAGAGGTCAAATTATCAATAGTAGAAGATGATACAATATACTCTTGTGATATAGACAACATACTTTTGATTTCTAAATAGTTAAGATAAGTCAAATCAGTATCACAAGAGCAAGACAAAGAATGAATAGAAGGTAGGAAAGAAAAGTACTTATCATAAGCAGTCAAAGATGAGTCAAGTTCAAAGGATTCGGTCTCATCATCCATAAGCAAGGCATTTCTCTCATGTAAGCCTAACTCAAAATCATCTCTAACCTCATCAAGGGCTATGTCTATTACATTAACACCAAGTAGTGAGTAATCCTCATAAGGGTGTTTCATGGCTTGGCACATGTCAAAACAGATTTTATGGTCCCCTACTGTCACATCTAGTAATTTGGTAAATAGGAGTAAGAATATTTCTAGACAAGTAAGGGCCAGAATAATAGGAAGATATGAGAGGACACAACTCTTAAAGTTGTTAGTGTCGGGGAAAAAGTATAATTTTCAAAAGTTATGAGCGAGATTATGTCATTTTGGAAAATATGTTAGAAATTTTCAAAAATTATGGAATAATTATGAGAACTAGGGAAAAGCCCCTTGGATAGTATATTGATTTTAAAAAGGTAGAATTTTGATGGGAAATAATTATTATGCATTTCCAATCGATTTTGGAAGTTTGACTAATTGAGGAAAATTGGTGAAAATTAATTATGAAAAAATATTTTTGAGGCTCAAAAAATTGAGAAAAAATAGGGATAATGTATGTTGGAAATTATATGATACTGTATAAGTGGTTTTATTCCTAAGTTACTCTTAGAAAAATTATAAAGGAATTTAAGGGCTAATTAAGCCAAATTGAGGTCGTTTATTTAGAAAGTTTCAAATAAATACTTTTAAGAAAAATAAAATTTTGAAAAAATTTACAAGGTATTTAAAGGAATTATAAGAGATTATGGAGCTAAAAGGAGCCCCTTAAATGTTCAAAAATTTATTAAATGTCATCCCGGGTAAAGAAGTTACTATGAAAAGTAAAATATTTTTCTTCTTTACTATTAATAGAAAATTGGAATGGTAACAAAGGAGGGCATTTTGGAAAAAAAATGATCAAAATATGTTATGGATCTGACAGAAAATAATTAGAGTGGCCAGGATACTGTAATAATAGAATAGGAATTGTTTTCAGAGCAAAGTGCACTGATAAAGTAAAAAGCACTCTCTTGTCTTTTACTTGGCCCACATTGTGCCATGTCAAGCTATGAATGGAGAGGATTAAGATACCACTTGTCAAGTCAAGTATGAAGAGGATTTTGACTTTGAAAAATCATTTTCATTTGAAATTAAATTAATAAAGGAAATTAATGCAAGATTACGAAGGGTGTTGACATATCATCATTGTAATTAGCTTGATCTTGAATGGAAAATGCATAAGGCTTGGCTTATAAATAGACACTTCCCCCTCTCACAAGACCATATTTTAGGCCACCTAAGGGGAACTTTTGTAATTTGATTTCTTGAAGTGTAATCAAGAGAAAACCACCTACTTTGATCATATAAACATGGATACAAGGTTAGTAGGATGTTCTATCTTGTTTATTGCCTTGTATTAAGTAAGGAATTTGCCATACTTAGGGAATCCTTTGAGAAAATCAAGTAAGGCACATTAATTTCAAGCTTACCAAACAAGTTATAAGCCTCTTTTTGCTCTTAGGAAAAGGGATATTTTGAATGCATACCTTTTTACCTTATGGCTTTGAGGCTCCTTGTAGACTCAACTTCGCTTTATCCTTTACCACTTGCTTTTCCACTTGAAAGAGAGCCTTAATTGTCGTTCGCTTAGAGGTTCTCGCTCAAAAATTTATCCAAGCTATGCAGTAGTGCAAACTCGGGTCGTTCTCTTTTGGGAGCCTAAATTAGATGTCTAAGTTAGATTAATGCTATGCAGAATAATGAAAAAGGGGGTTTTTGGTGTTTTTAGCCATTAATGAAATGCCAAAACTAAATGCAATTAATTCAAATCTAAGTTACTATGTTTTTAGATTTTTCTAAGATAGTAGTAATGAAGTGAAGTTAATGATATGTAATCTCTTGAATACAGTTTTGAAGCAATCATAGTTCAAAATAATTTTGGGAGTAGAAATCACCAAGTTTTCTAAATGAAAACCTTAAAGAACTCTTTAAGTCTAGGATCTTAATCAATGTCACCCATTTCATAAGATCCTATTAAGCTCACTTGGTGTGTGTATTAAAATTAATTAATGCACTTGGTTAAATGCAAGCCCAGATCAACTCAACAATCACACATTACCATGCAAGACAGAGAGTATCAAAAGAGTTGCATAGAAACATATATGTAACCACATATATTGAAGCTCAAATTCAACATTAACTAATCCAATACACAAAATGATCATCCAGAATTGATTACAACCATAATCAAAATAGTTCAGCTCAAATTTACAAATCCTAGACCTAGAAATTCATAAATAAAGAACTAGAACTTATAGATGAAGCTAACTCCCCTTTGAAGCTCTTGGAACTCATGCTTCTTCCACCATATTCAAGAATTGAGAAGCTTAGCTAGTCATAACTCTTGAATCAACTCCAACTAGGTATTGTTCTTCAGCCATGGCAGCAGCAGATGGAAGAAATGGAAATGGGATTAGGGTTTCTGAGGTGGAGATGAGAGAAGAGGATGAAAGATACGAAGGTGGTGGCTGAATAATGGTCATCTCCTCTCCTCATACCCAAAATAGGGTTTCTAACCCGAAACTTACGTGCATGGGTCGGTTTTTAGGGATGGGTAGGTCAAAATTTCCCGAAATGGTCGGGTCTGAGATTTGCTGCTTCGAGAGGTTCGCCGCGGTGAAGAATAGGTTCGCCACGGCGAAACATGGTAAAGAGCCCCTTTCTTCACGGATGGGTTTTCGCCGCGGCGAAATAGGATGTTGGCCGCGGCGAACTTAGGCAGAGGATCCTTTCTTGCTTCTTTTGCCTTGAGTTCTTCAATTCTGGCCCCAAATCTTTAGTGTCCTACAATAAAAAAAAAAGTAACAAATTGAAGTATCAATTGTCCTATAGAAGTCAATTGAATCCAATTAACAGCCAATTATGACAATTTAATCCTCAAAATGACACTAACTTAAAGTAAGAACTATAAATCTAAATTAAGCACAATTTTCATTAAAAAGGACCAGAAAGTATGACAAAATCATGGATAATGATATGAAAAGAAACTAATATCTTGAGCTCAATCAAATTCCCCCACACTTAGACCTTTGTACTCCTGAACAAAGCGCGAGAATAATTCAAAGTGACACTAGCACAAAGAGAGACACTACTATGCTTAAAGATGAAAGCAGAAGATTAGTAAGAAATTCTCACGGAGTTGACATCAGTAAACAAGGATATGCTAAGAAAATGAGCACAATGGAAAATTAACTTAAAAGATTGATTAAGAAAGGTCCATCTCACGGATAAGTGTTTCACTCTTAACTCACTTGTCTTTAGGGTTATTTCACTCCAAGTCTACTCAATCCAATTTCTACCATAGGCTTGTAATAATTCTACTTCTCCACCATGGGAAACAACTTTGCAAATCAAGAGGACTTTTAGGGGTCAAAATTTGGAATGGGGGTCAGTCAGAATGAATGAAATGAGAATGAAAATGAAAATGAGTACGAACATACAAATTATTAAGACAAAATTAGTCTAAATAAAAACTGGGAGAGAAGTTACTTATTTTTAATATTTATATCTTTATCCTCCTTTTTTTTTTTTGCATATATCTCTTTTTCTTTTTCTACCCCTTTTTGTATATATATATTTTTTATTTTTTTCGTATGAGCAACTTCTCTTTTTTTTTTTTAATATATTGCATGCATGTACTCAAGATGAAGGCTCAAAAGGGTTTGCAATGGTAAAATGATTGGGTTTGTGTTTGGGAAATGCGGGTATGAAATCGAATGCCTCTATCATTTTTACAAAAATTGATTCGCTAAGCTTCGATTAAGAATGAAAACAAGTTCTAGAGAAATATGAAATAAGCAGATTCACTCAATTCAATAACTTAAGGTCCAAAAATCCTTCCAACAAGGCTCAAATCTCAATTAGTCAATCTCAAAAGTTAACAACCACATAGTCATAATTTCAAAGCACATCATCAATTACTATCTGTCAAAAACATGAGAATAACTAATCTAAGTTCAACCCTCATTTAAAAGCATGAAAATTTTTCTAAAAGCACAAGTGAACTCTGAACTTTCTATCCATTTTAAAAAAAATTGTAGGAGCATAAAGATTCTAAGCCGGGAAAATTTCTGAAGACCAGTTGAGATTGCCAAGAATTTATTAATTTTTTTTTGAGGGTTTCGCCGTGGCTAAAGAAGGGGGTCGCCGCGGCGAAGTATGGCCGAATGACTTATTACTCGTGAAAGAGGAGGCTTCGCCGTGGCGAAATAAGAAGTTGGCCGCGGCGAAACATGGCAGAAAGCGAAAATTCCTGTGCAATTTCAACTCTTCAGCAACTAAACTCAAAATATTCACAATTAAACCAATCTATCAGTTCAAAAACACCTCAAAATCATCTAAATGCATGGATGCACGAGAAGCATTTGCTAAAATCCACAATATAGACCTCCCCCACACTTAAACACAACATTGTCCTCAATTTGTGAACAATGGGAATTAGGGACAGCAAATATGAGCAAGGAGGCGCAGAGGTGAAAATAGAACAAAGATTAAAGCAAACTAATCAGAAATCATCCAAGTGAACAAGTGTAAAAACCAATGAGGCACAATAAAGGGTAAGAAACAATCCAGCCTCAAAACAACACATGAAACAAAAGAACAAACGAAAACAACAGAAAACCACAAGAACAGAAAACTAAGACTGATGCTCAGGATCAGCTGCTCCAGATCCTGACGGTCCTGCACCCGATGTGCCTGCTCCGTCCAGACCCATATGGTGCTGTGGCTCCTCCTCCTCAGCCGGTAAAGCGAAGTTCAAACGATCCGCGAGCAAAGCATCAAAACGGCGGCGGTAGCGACGTTCTCGCTCATACAGTGCATCTCGGTCCTTTTGCCGCTTAATCTCTCGAAGGAGTGTGACGCGTATCTGGTGAACTTCCTCAGACAGCTCGTCGATGTCATCGGCAAGCGTGTCTAAGGTGACGGGCTGGGGAGGTTCAGGAACATCTTGGCCTTCCTCGGCTGGATCAGTGGCTGCCTGGCCTGCACTAACATCGTAAACGGGGTGGACAGGTGGGTGGGGTGCAATGGTGGGCTGTTTAAGACGCTCAAACCGGAATAAAGATGCAGGTTCGAAGTAGCTGTCATCATTAAATGAAGGAACTCCGCACTTGCGGAAAAGGTCAGAGACAAGATGGGGAAAGATGATGCTATTGGTGACTTTTTTGGTATTGACGGAATCGTAGAGGGCGGATTGTATGATTTCAGCTACATCGAAAGATTTTCCGGTCATGAGGAGAAAAACAATAAGAGCTTGGCGTTTGGGGAGGTTCTGGAGGTGGGAAGTGGGTAGGATGTTATTGCAGACTAGGTGTAGCCACGGCTTTGCCTCAGGCCGAAAATCAGAACGTTTTAAGTACAGTTCAGCAGTGCGGGGACGATGCCAAGTGGCACCATCCCGGCATAGGGTCTGGACAATCTCATCATAGGATAATTATCGCGATAATGAGAGTACTGAGAATTACGGACTACAGGAAGCCGGTAGTGGTCTCTTATGTTATAAATAGTGAAAGTGTAGTTCACATGCTTGCCCCGGAAGGGAATGGATAGCATGCCATGAAGGCGGGCGTAGGTGTAAAAATGGCGGACGAAGACATCATTACCATTAGCTCGTGGGCGAGCCAATTCAAGCATTTGGGATTCCTGGAGTCTTTGGACAAAGGGATGGTCGGATGGTTCAAGGGGAAAGGGTCTCTCCCTAAGGAGGGGGCGCTTGTCCACTACCTTATAGATGTCATCATAGGTTATGGGTCCCTCAGAGTCAGACTCAGAATCAGACACGGGTAAAGGTTCAGGGTTTTTGGTGCGAGGCATTTTCCTGAAGCAACAAACAGTAAGAACACTAAACACAACAAAAACACCTACAACCTAAACAACCCAGAAATGACCAAAATTACAACCTAAACAGTAGCAAATGGTTAGTTAATGATTCATAGGTTTTCAGAGGACTAAAAATTTTCAAAATTAAGCAAAGAGATTAATTAAAAACACAATGCACTATGAATCATTAGATAACCTACAGGCTACGTAACTACAAACTAACCGCAAACTAACCCACCCTAACAGCACAAAACCAGAACAAACAAACTAATAAACCACTAAACTACACTAAACTAAAGGAAAGAACAAGGGAAAAGAAAGAACATACCAAGAAGGGAGAGAGGCGACGGCATGCACGGCTGGAGCAGAGGAAAAGGGAACCGAAAACTGAAAGAAGGGAGAGGAGAAGAGATGGGGATAGGCGACGGGGTTGAGGTAGAGAAGGAGGGAGGGCGCCGACTGGAAGGGAAGAAGGAGAAATCGAAGAAGAAGAAGAGCAGGGGGGAGGGAGAGGAAAGTGGAGGGGCCGAGTGGTTTAAGAGGGGGGGCGACGGTTTTGAAGTTTAGAGGGGAATGAATGGGGTTTAATGGAGTGGGGATGTGGAAAGACCAAAAGGGGTTCAGGAGATAAGCATGGGTTAGACAGAAAAGGGGGGCAAAATGGGAAAACCACTCGAAAAAATCAGCAAAACCGAAACGGCTCACCGCAGAAACGGCACGTTCGCCGCGGCGAAACATATGTTCGCCGCGGCGAACTATGCCCGAGAAGAAAAGCAACGGGAAGAAGGACGTTTCGCCGCGGCCAAACATAAGTTTGCCGCGGCGAAACAATCCCGAGAGCAACATACGCAGACTGGTGACTTTCGCCGCGGCGAAACATCACCGAAAGAAACAAACAAGAAAACGAACCCATTCGCCGCGGCGAAACATAAGTTAGCCGCGGCGAAATGTCACAAAAGCACAGAACGAAACATAAAACACTTAAACACAGATAAACACAACAACCAACAACAGACAAGGCTGGATATTTCAAAAACTTTAAAATGCCTCAAAAGAGATCAAGAGGTGTTTAACAAATCCATGAATAGGCAGTATACCACAGATAAAATTCCTCAATCAAATTGAATCATATAATTCATTTAAAGCACCAACTCATCAGGCATGAAACAAGATAGGACAGAGATCAAAACTTCCAGGGGAGTCTTATTGAATTTAGCTATAACTACTCTACTTTCCTACTGAAGGGAGTTTCTCCCCCACACTCATTCAACATACAATGCACGAAACATAACAAGATTAATAATTAAGCAAAAGCATGTAAATGAGTGAAGGAAAGAAACTACCAGGGAGCTAAGGGAGTTTCTGGTTCTCATGGTAGAGCTTCAACTGATGGCCATTAACTTTAAAGTTTGCTCCAGTTTCCTCATTGAGAAGCTCCACCATTCCAAAATTATGCACCTTTGTGACTGTGTAAGGCCCATCCCAACGGGTATTGAACTTTCCTTGCTTAAATGTGAATCTGGCGTTAAACATCAGCACCTTGTCTCCCACCTTGAAGTTCTTCCGTAGGAGACCCTTATCATGCACCAATTTTGTCTTCTCCTTGTAGAGTCTAGCGCTCTCATAAGCCTCCAATCTCAGCTCCTCAAGCTCTTGCAGCTGCAACTTCCTCTCTACCCCAGAAGATTGCAAATCCATGTTGCATTGTTTGACTGCCCAATATGCCTTATGCTCCAACTCTACTGGTAGATGGCATGCTTTGCCAAAGACTAAACGATAAGGGACATTCCAATTGGCGACTTATAGGCAGTTCTGTAGGCCCACAATGCTTCCTCTAATCTTAGGCTCCAATCTTTCTTGGATGGTTTGACTATCTTCTCCAGGATTTGTTTCACTTCTCGATTGGACACTTCAGCTTGGCCATTGGTTTGGGGGTGATATGCAGTGGAGACTTTGTGGGTGACACCAAATTTAGAAAACAAGTTATCTACCACCTTATTACAAAAATGGGTACCTCTATCACTCACCACAGCCCTTGGAATCCCAAACCTACAGAAAATGTTGGACTTAAGAAACTTAGAAACCGCTTGGGCATCATCTTTTCTAGTAGGTACAGCCTCTATCCATTTGGAAACATAATCAACAGCTAGAAGAATGTATATAAAACCAAAGGACGGAGGAAAGGGACCCATGAAATCAATCCCCCAAACATCAAAAATTTCACAAAACAGTAAAGGTTGTTGAGGCATTTCATGTCTTTTACCTAACCCCCCAAAACGTTGACATTTGTCACAGGACCGACAAAAATCATAAGAATCTTTAAAAAGGGTTGGCCAGTAAAAACCAGAATCTAGAATTTTCCTAGATGTTCTCCTTGCACTGAAATGACCACCACAAACCATTGAATGGCAAGCTGCAATGATAGACTCAAACTCTTCACTAGGCACACACTTTCTTATAACTTGGTCACTACATATCCGCCATAAGTGAGGGGCATCCCAGATGTAGTGCCTCGATTCGCTTTGAAGTTTTTGTGCCTGAAATTTAGACATGAAAGGAGGGGTGAGTCCGGTTATAAGATAATTAACAATATGCGCATACCAAGGCTCTTTAACAGCTAAAGCACATAATACTGAATCAGGAAAGGAATCACAGGTGAGTTCAGAAGAGTCTACTCCCCGTGTATCATCAGGTAGCCTACTTAAGTGATCGGCTACATGGTTCTCAGCCCCAGCTCTATCCTTGATTTCAATGTCAAATTCCTGAAGAAGTAATGTCCACCTAATCAATCTTGGCTTCGATTGTGGTTTCTTGAGAAGATAGCGAACAGCTGCATGATCAGTGAAAACAGTCACATGAGAATTTAACAAGTAAGGTCTAAACTTCTCTAAAGCGAAAACAACTGCAAATAGCTCTTTTTCTGTTGTGGTATAATTGACTTGAGCTGCATCCAGTGTTTTCGAAGCATAGGCAATGACTCTTGAGAGCTTCTCCTCCCTCTGGCCTAACATAGCTCCTACAGCAAAATTAGAAGCGTCACATGAAATTTCAAAGGGCATGGTCCAGTTGGGTGCAACAAGAATAGGAGGAGAAATGAGTTTAGATTTCAAATCACCAAAGGCAACTTTACAAGAATCATCGAAATCAAATTTCACATCTTTTTGTAAAAGCTTGGAGAGAGGTAAAGCAATCTTGCTGAAATCTTTTATAAACCGCCTATAGAATCCCGCATGACCCAAAAATGATCTAATATCTTTAACACAGGCAGGATAAGGCAAAGAAGATATAACCTCAATCTTAGCTTTATCAACTTCAATTCCCTTTTTAGAAATCAAATGTCCTAGAACTATCCCCTCATTGACCATAAAATGACACTTTTCAAAGTTTAAAATCAAATTCTTTTCAATGCATCTTTTCAAAACCTTTTCAAGACTAGCAAGACAATCATCAAAAGAACCACCATAAACAGTAAAATCATCCATAAAGACTTCCATACATTCCTCTAAAAATTCACAGAATATAGCCATCATACAACGTTGGAAAGTCCCTGGAGCATTACATAACCCAAAAGGCATCCTACGATAGGCGAAGGTACCAAAAGGGCATGTGAAAGTGGTTTTATCTTGGTCCTCCGGTGCAATAGGTACTTGAAAGTACCCAGAGAAACCATCTAGAAAACAGTAATGAGATTTGCCTGCAAGTCTCTCAAGCATCTGGTCTATGAAAGGAAGAGGGAAATGATCTTTCCGTGTGGCATCATTGAGTTTTCTATAATCTATGCACACACGCCAGGAATTCTGCACTCTTGTAGGAATAAGCTCATCCCTATCATTTCTAATAACAGTAACCCCACTCTTTTTAGGCACTACATGTATTGGACTAACCCACTCACTATCAGATATGGGATAGATGATCCCAGCACTTAGAAGTTTGGTAATTTCCTTCTTAACCACATCAAGAATCAGGGGGTTTAGTCTTCTCTGGGGTTGTCTCACTGATTTTGAACCTTCACTAAGCAAGATTCTATGTGTGCAAATGGCTGGACTAATTCCAGGAATGTCCGCTAAAGTCCACCCAATAGCCCTCTTATGCTCTCTCAAAACAGTAAGGAGTCTTTCTTCCTCAACCTTAGACAGGGAGTTAGCTATAATGACTGGTAATCGCTCATCAGACTCTAGAAAAGCATATTTCACAGTAGGGGGCAGGGGTTTCAACTCAAGAGTAGGTGGTTGCACAATAGATGGAATCAAATTATGAAGTTCAAGAGAGAAAAGATTACTCCCCTTTCCTTCAATCAGTGAGAGTTCCTCAACCTTGCAGATAGCTTCCTCTCCAAGCGTTGAACCAACTTCTAGTTGATCTACAGCAACTGCCTTAGAGGGAATCTCCTCCATGACTTCTTCCTCCATATCTGAAATAGCAACAGAAAACCTTTCCCCAAGGGAATTATCACTGACAATAGAGGGATCAAAGTCTAATTTGGAGTCAAGGGAGGAAACAGAAAATGCATGTGGAGGGAAAGCATACAATTAAACACAGTGCAATCAAGGCATGTAACTTCACCACCACATGAGCAAGAAGAAGGTGTAGAGTAAAGGGATGAAAAAGAAGAAATAGTGTCATCCTCATCATCAGAATCAACTGAATAAAGTTCAGAACTAGAGGAATCATCTTGCAATTCAAACTCAGAACAAGCATCATCAACAGCAACATCAATCATATTTACACCCAAGAGAGAATAGTCTTCATAAGGATACCTCATTGCTTCATACATGTTAAAACAAACCTTATGATCTCCTACTTCCATAGTGATGGTACCTTCTTTCATGCTAATCATAGTGTTAGCAGTCCTCAAGAAGGGTCTACCAAGAATCAGTGTGGTGTCATGAACAAGCTCAGAGGACATGTCAAGTACATAAAAATCAGCAGGAAAGACCAAATCCTTAACCTGAACCAAAATATCCTCTATGATGCCTTCCGGATACCTAATAGTCCTATCAGCCAACTGGAGTACTACAGTGGTAGACTTAAGCGTCTTGACTCCTAGTGAAGTGTATACAGACTTAGGCATCACATTAATAGCTGCTCCTAGATCTAGTAAGGCTCCCCTTATAGAAACTTTTCCTATTGTGCAAGGGATGGTGAAGGATCCAGGGTCTTGGCATTTCACAGGGATTTGAGGTTTAAACAGGGCAGACACATTGGAGCTCACTTGGACTCTTTCATTTGGTCTAAACTTTCTCTTATGGGTACATAGGTCTTTAAGGTATTTAGCATAAGCAGGAACCTTCTTAACAAGATCAAGCAAAGGAATATTAACTTCCACTCTACTAAACAAATCAATAATATCTTTTTCATACTTAGTTTCAGTCTTTCTTTTGCTTATCAAGTATGAATTAGGAAAAGGAAGGTCTTTGAGATTTACCTCTTTATCATTCAGCTTACCGGCTCCATGCTTAGATGATCCATCTTGCTCCTTTGATGCTGCTTCCTCATAATTGTTCTCAGATCTTGCTCCTTTGTTACTTAGAAGAGTTGACTTCTTTTCATCTAGCAATTCTCTCTCTTTTGCACTCTCAGAATTCTTAACTCTTGAATGTGTAAGAAGAGGCTTATCACACTCAATCTCCTCATCAACTGATTCCTCTTCCTCTTCACTGAATCTTACTTGCCTCCCACTTCGCAGCGTGATTGCATTCAAACCCTTTGGGTTTATGACAGTATTTGAAGGAATGGTGCCACTGCTTCTAGCTTGTTGCTCACTCATGTTGTTGGATAACTGAGTTACATAGGAGTTTATGTTCTCAGATTTAGTCTCCCATTGCTCCATTCTCTTTTCCAAAGCACTAAATCTAGCATCATTCTTGGATGAATCTTGTTGAATTAGTGAAGCTAAGGAGTTGAACTGAGTAGCGTTGGCAGCCCTTTCTTCCTTCATTAAAGCCATCATATTTTGTAGGAGTTGATTTGTTTCATCCTTGGGTGGGACCGCAAGGGCTTGAGACTGGTTTTGGAACTGGTTTGAAGATGGACCAGCTCCTCCACTCTTCTGAAATCTATTTGGAGGTCTACTATCATCATTCCTCCAGCCCAATCGAGGGTTTGATTTCCATCCCTCATTGTAAGTGTTGGAGTAGGGGTCCCATTTTTGATTTGGGCGGCCTTGGAAGACTGCAGACACTTCCTCATATCGGCCTGGACAAACGCTAGAAATGTGCATGACTGATCCACATGTTTCACAACTAGGCGTTGTAATGTCCATAGGAGCGGATGGGCGATGCACACTCATATTCTTCAATTCAGCAGTGATCAAAGACAATTGAGATGTCACTTGGCTTCCCAAAGAATCTACTTTTGATTCCAAAGCGTCCATTCTTCTGCTGTGCACCGAAGCAGCTCCCATCTCATGTACTCCTTTAGTATCTCTCACCCCATGTTGTTGATGATTCAGGGCCATCTTCTTTATCAAATCCCAAGCCTCCGCAGCAGTAGAGTCTATCAAAGATCCTCCCGATGCAGCATCCAACATACCCTTCTCTTGGTTCTTCAACCCATCATAGAAGTACTGCACCAGTTGTTCATCCGGAATTTGATGATGCGGGCATCTTGAAAGTAGGTCCTGAAATCTATTCCAGTAATCATAAAGGGATTCATCATAGTCTTGCTTGGCAGAATAAATCTCCTTCCTCATTGATGAAGTACGAGAAGCCGGAAAGTATTTCTCCAAAAATGCCTTCCTTAAGTTCCCCCAGCTATGGTATGCATCAGCTACATGTCTTGGAAGGCTCATGTACCATTCCCTAGCCTTGCCTTCCAATGATAGATGAAAAACCTTCCATAGCACTTGGTCCAACGATGCTCCCACAGGCTTCATACTCTGACAAATCATGGAGAGAGATTGCAGATGGAGGTATGGGTCTTCTCCTGTCAAGCCATGAAATTTAGGAAGAGAGTTAATCAATAAACCTTTAATCTCAAAGTTAACTTCAAAGTTTGGACATGCAGCAGTAAATGGGTCAAAGTTAACATCAGATGTGGTGGCTTCCCTAATTGTTCTTCTTCTAGGGTTCCCATTATTTTCTCCCACTCTCTCTTGTTCACCATTTCCTCCATTGCCTCCATTCCTTAATTGGTTGGCATTGGGGTTAGGATGAGGTTGGTTTTGTGGTAAATCAGCCATTATCTCTTGGTCAGTAGGTTCACTCTCACTACTGGATAGGCTAGATTCCACTGAAATATTCTCTTGCTCAATCACCAACTCACTTGTCCCTCTGACTCTTTTCTCTCTTCTTATCTCTGAGTCTTCTCTCAATCTCCGGGTTATAGGGCACAAGCTTGGTTTTTCGTGGCATGCAAAATAAGTATCACAAGAGAAAAAGTAACAAAATTGACTTGCAGCACACAAAGTCAAATAAAAGTATGCAATGTGATGAATGCAAGTGTATGGGTGAGTATGAACGTGTAATGATGAGTATGAGTATGTATGCGTGGGTATGAGTATGTATGCACAGATAAAGAAGCAAAGTGTAAGTTTTAAAAAAAAAAAACTTTCAGAGATGTTGGCCGCAGCGAAAACAGGGGTTGGCCGCGGCGAAAGTTGGCAGAGAAGACCAGATGTCTGATTTCAGGGAGTTGGCCGCGGCAAAAATAGATGTTGGCCGCGGCGAAAGTGTCCCGAGAGGAATCCTTCGGTTTTTCAAAGATTTGGCCGCGGCGAAAAACAGTTGGCCACGGCGAATGTATCCCGAGAAGATTCCTTCAGTAATTCAAAAGGTTGGTCGCGGCGAAGGTTGACAGAACTCTTATCAGATACTGGACTCCACTGATGCAGCGTATGAAATGCAGAAAATCAAGAAAAAGAAAAAAAAAACAGTATTTGATCCCCGGCAACGGCGCCACTTGAAAGAGAGCCTTAATTGTCGTTCGCTTAGAGGTTCTCGCTCAAAAATTTATCCAAGCTATGCAGTAGTGCAAACTCGGGTCGTTCTCTTTTGGGAGCCTAAATTAGATGTCTAAGTTAGATTAATGCTATGCAGAATAATGAAAAAGGGGGTTTTTGGTGTTTTTAGCCATTAATGAAATACCAAAACTAAATGCAATTAATTCAAATCTAAGTTACTATGTTTTTGGATTTTTCTAAGATAGTAGTAATGAAGTGAAGTTAATGATATGTAATCTCTTGAATACAGTTTTGAAGCAATCATAGTTCAAAATAATTTTGGGAGTAGAAATCACCAAGTTTTCTAAATGAAAACCTTAAAGAACTCTTTAAGTCTAGGATCTTAATCAATGTCACCCATTTCATAATATCCTATTAAGCTCACTTGGTGTGTGTATTAAAATTAATTAATGCACTTGGTTAAATGCAAGCCCAGATCAACTCAACAATCACACATTACCATGCAAGACAGAGAGTATCAAAGGAGTTGCATAGAAACATATATGTAACCACATATATTGAAGCTCAAATTCAACATTAACTAATCCAATACACAAAATGATCATCCAGAATTGATTACAACCATAATCAAAATAGTTCAGCTCAAATTTACAAATCCTAGACCTAGAAATTCATAAATAAAGAACTAGAACTTATAGATGAAGCTAACTCCCCTTTGAAGCTCTTGGAACTCATGCTTCTTCCACCATATTCAAGAGTTGAGAAGCTTAGCTAGTCATAACTCTTGAATCAACTCCAACTAGGTGTTCTTCAGCCATGGCAGCAGCAGATGGAAGAAATGGAAATGGGATTAGGGTTTCTGAGGTGGAGATGAGAGAAGAGGATGAAAGATACGAAGGTGGTGGTTGAATAATGGTCATCTCCTCTCCTCATACCCAAAATAGGGTTTCTAACCCGAAACTTATGTGCATGGGTCGGTTTTTGGGGATGGGTAGGTCAAAATTTCCCGAAATGGTCGGGTCTGAGATTTGCTGCTTCGAGAGGTTCGCCGCGGCGAAGAATAGGTTCGCCGCGGCGAAACATGGCAGAGAGCCCCTTTCTTCACGGATGGGTTTTCGCCGCGGCGAAATAGGATGTTGGCCGCGGTGAACTTAGGCAGAGGATCCTTTCTTGCTTCTTTTGCCTTGAGTTCTTCAATTCTGGCCCCAAATCTTTAGTGTCCTACAATAAAAAAAAGTAACAAATTGAAGTATCAATTGTCCTAGAAGTCAATTGAATCCAATTAACAGCCAATTATGACAATTTAATCCTCAAAATGACACTAACTTAAAGTAAGAACTATAAATCTAAATTAAGCACAATTTTCATTAAAAAGGACCAGAAAGTATGACAAAATCATGGATAATGATATGAAAAGAAACTAATATCTTGAGCTCAATCACCTTGCTAACTTGTTCATCATGGATCTCTTCTAGAAGCGGTTGGGGTTCCACTTGAGATTTTGGTTACTTAGTTAACTTGTGATTAGATATGAGCTTTCCCTCCTTCAAGCTTTTAGATTTCCCAAGTTTAGTAGGAGATAGTGGTGGGCTCTTAGCTTCTATCTCCTCACCAACTTCACTGTCTTCATCATCACAAGTAAAGTGAACTTTTCTACTACCTCTTAAGGATATGGCATTGAGAGACTTAGGGTTAATGACATGTTAGAAGGAATGGTCCCCCTATTTTTAGCTTGTATGTCACTCACTGCATTAGAGACTTGAGTAAGGTGGGATGATATGTTAGAGTTCTTCCCTTCCAATTCCCTTAAGTTCTTATGCAATGCAGCACTGTCACCTTGTATGTTCTGAAGGATGGTAGCTATGAGGAAAACTCTTCATCATTAGAGGCCTTATCTTCTCTTATGCGGTTGTCCATATTGGCAAGTTGTGCAGCCATACTTTTCAGAAGCTGAGATGTTTCATCACTCTTATGTTGGCTCACAACAGTTTCTTGATTACGGACTACCATCTTGGAATGATCCTCGAAGTTGTTGTTGTGTTGCCCATGGAAATAATTTCTTCGCTCTTGAAAGTTATTGAGGCGATCTTGGAAATTTCCAGAAGATGTACCAGCACCATTTTGAGGTCAGTTACTCCATATTAGATTTGGATGATCTTTCCAACTTTCATTGTAAGTGTTGGAGTAAGGATTTCTCCTTTGATACTATCCCACTCCTCCTTGATACATGGCTGAAACATCCTCATATTTTTTAGGGCAATCTACTATGAAATGCATAAGAGAATGGCATAATTCACATGTACTAGCAACCATAGCTAACATTTGAGGTTGTTGGTTTCTTAGACTCTCAATGGTTGTAGTGAGCTTGGCCATGTCATTTGCCAATTTGACCAAAAGAGGATCTCTTGATGGATGGCCTACTTCTTTTACTGCCCTTGAGTCTCTGGAACCAACATGCTGTCTATTTAAGCCAAACCTCCGTATCATGCCCCATGCCTCTCTAGCCTCCATATCTTCTATTGAGCCATTTGCAATGGCATTCAACATATCTGCATCATAAGGTAACAAGCCATTGTAGAAATACTATACTAAGTGCTCCTCTTGGATTTGATGGTTAGGGCACCTGGACAGCATATCCTAAAATATCCTCCAGAAGTCAAAAAATGATTCTATCTCATCTTGCTTGGCAAATGATATCTCCTTCCTAGCAGCAGAAGCTTTAATAGAAGGGAAATATTTCTTCAGGAATACCCTTTTTAGGTTTGCCCATGTTTGATAGGCATTCCCCATGTAGATATGCATATTCATGTACCACTCCTTGGCCTTGCCTTCAAGGGAGAGATAAAAGACCTTCCACATGACATCCTCGAGTCTAGCAGCAACAGGCTTCGTTGTCATGCAATGTATATGGAGAGCATTCAGATGTGTGGAAGGATTTTCACCTGCCAAACCATAGAATTTAGGTAGTGAGTGTACTAGAGGACCTTTGATCTCAAAATCAATAGTGAAATTAGGAATAACACCATACAATTGCTCAAAATTAGCATCATATTGGGTAAGTTCCCTAGTGGTCCTCCTTCTACGGTTTCCCCATTGTTATCCCCTAGTCTCTCATGCCTATTGCCTCTATTATCTCCATGTTTGAGTAGGTCATTGTTATTTTAGGGATCCTCAGGTGTGACACGACCACCATTACTTCTCTCGGCCATAGGTTCTATTGGATCTGGGGTATCAAGGTCAAATCTGAGGTTAGCATCACTGGATGATAGGTCAGATTTACGGGAAGTGGGTTCCTCTTCAATTAACACCTCATTGGTTCCCTCAACTCTTTTTTTCTCTCTCTAGAGTTTAGTTAAGGATCTCTCAACTTCAAGATTAAGGGTAATTGGGGTTTTGGAACTAGTCTTGGTCTTTCTTG
This sequence comes from Neltuma alba, assembly GCF_004799145.2. Classification (NCBI taxonomy): domain Eukaryota; kingdom Viridiplantae; phylum Streptophyta; class Magnoliopsida; order Fabales; family Fabaceae; genus Neltuma; species Neltuma alba. The sequence goes on from NW_021635259.1 coordinate 712,807, forward strand.
GCATGCACAACCACAAAGTTCATAGTGAAGGTATGTGTTATGAGGGCGTATTTATGCAACAACCAAAAGACTTTTCCCAAAACTTTTCAAAATTGTTGGCTGTGGCATAGTAGTGGTTGTCCCAGCGACATTGTCCCAAAGCAAATAAGAGATCTAAAACTGTAGATCGTGCTGCGGTGAGAAGGAAAGTTAGCCGCTACAAAGGGTGTCACATCCCGCCAAATTTGACCCTGAAAATATGAATGATAAATTAAACAAAGGGTCACATAGTAAAGTAGACTCAGAGGCAGAACAACTTTTGAGTTAAGCTCCGACCCTTGTCCAGACTGATATTTTTGAAATTAGCAGTTTAGGAAGGGCAAAATGGAAAAATTGAAGAAAAATCCTAAAAAATCCCAAAAAATGGTAAAAAGGTAAATTAAGGTTTTGAAATCCTATTTGAGGCCCTAAAGGTGGACATGGCATAGAAATAAATTATTACAGAATTTTCTATAAATAAAGGTCTTTCGGGAAAAACAATAAAAAATTAGAACAAAACAATTATTTTAAATATGTAGAGGTCTCAATAATTTTGAAAAAAGTATGAAAAAATTATATAAAGATTTATTTGAGTTTATAAAATTGTTTATAGGCCCTGGAGGTGAAAGGATTAATGTTAGAATATTTATTACTGAAATCTTATAGGTAAAACCCTATTTTGGAGAAAGTTCAAAATAAATAGTTAGAGGTGGAGATAAATTTCCAAAATTTTCAGAATGCCTTCCTATATTAAGAATGATTTTTTGATGGTGAGAAATAAATTTTTAGAGGCCCAAAACTATTTTTGAAAATAGTAACCAACATAGTGAGTTTTAGTCAAAAATTGATATTTATGAGTAGGCCCCACTTTTACTTCCTTTTTAAATCAGATTTTGGCTTCATATTAGGCCAAGAGTTTCATATCTGGCAATAGGATAATTAGGAATAAAAAATATTTCTAAATAATTAAGGGTAAAAAATGATAAGGAGAAATAGAAGAATTTTGGTAAAAAATAATTATTGTAATTTTCTAAGTCAATTATGAAAATTTGACTAATTAAAGAAAATCGGTCAAATTACAATTATGGAAAAGTATTCTCAAGTCTTAGAAAATTAAGATAAAATAAGGATAATATCCTTTGAGAATTATATGAGATTATAAGATTAGTTTTATGACAAAATTACCCTTAGAGAAATTACAATAGAATTTAAGGATAATTTAGCCTAATTTAAGGGCTTTTATTTGGAAAATTTCACATCAATATTTTAAGGAGAATAAAATTCCAAAAAAATTCTTATGATATCTCAAGGATTATAAGACATTATGGAATTAAAAGAAGACCCTCAAGTATCCAAGATTTTTCCTAATTCCTTTGAAAAGTGGAAAAATCAATTAAGAGAAGGAAATTAGTTTTCCTTTTTATTTAATTATTGGGAAATTAATTTTGAGACAAAAAGGGAAATTTTGAAAGATAAAAATGAAGAGAATAAATTATAGATCTAATAGAAAATAATTACAGAGGCCAGAGTACTGCAATTATAGAAAAGAAATTAAACTGGAGCCAAAGTGCACCGATAAAGCAAAGACTAGAGTCTTGCAATTCAGATGGCTCACAATTGGCCATGTATCAAGCCCCCAATGGAGAGGATTTGAATTTGCCAAGTGCCACACCTCAAACGGAGAGGATTTTAACTTTTGGTAATTAATTTCTTTTAAAATTAGTTAATTAAGAAAGAGAATGCAAGATTAAAGGGGGTAATGACACTTGGATTTGCATTTATGATGGTGGTTGGGATATTTTGGTTCATTAAAGGAGCACTCCATCCCCCTATTTTCATATCATTATTTCAGCCAAGGAGGAAACAAGAGGGAAAAGGGAGAGTTTCAAGTGGAATTAAGGAGAAAGGCACCAACTTTAATCATATAAGTGAGATTCAAGGTTAGTTTTTGGTTCCAAATGGTTCCTTGTCTAGTTTTCTCACTTTATATGATTGGAATATTTGATTTTTCCTTGATTGATGGTGCTGGCTGAAATATACATATGGTAGGGGAACAACTTTTGTTGGTCCAACTTGTTAGAACACTTCAAAGCATGATAAATCCTAGTGGTTACCAGTGGTTGTAGGTTGTTTTTGAAGTGTTTTCTTTGTTGTCTTTCATAAGGCCCATTTTGACCAAGACCATAGCTGAACCCTAGGATGAGTTTTTTCAAAATGGAAAAAGATGTAGGATAAACATAAAGAACAAAGGTTGGAAGCATTAAAGCCAAAGTTGTAATTTTTAGAAAATAAACCCTAATGGTTCGGCCAAGCTAAAACTGGAAGAGGGAGTTTTATTTTCTTAAATCCAAGCACCAATTTGGAATCTACATGAAAAATCATGTAGGAATAAGTCAAGAAGGAATTTTTAGGGTTTAAGAAACAAAACTCTAAAAATTCAAGAATAAAGGTGGAAGCTTTAAAAGGGTTTAAGAGTTCTTGAGTTATATTGTTGATTTTTTTTATGTGGATTGGTTGATGATCTTGCTACCTTTTTGTGGTTTATTATGTTAGGGGTTGACATTTGTGAAGGAAAGGAAGAAAAACAAAGAAAGCTCAAATCTTTGGAGCAAGGTAGCAAGTTTAACCTAACTACTAACATTAACCTTGCATTATTGATTATTGCATGATTAATTGCTATTATGTGGATGAACTTTGCTAATTGTGATGTGGCTGCTCTTTGCACTTTCTTGCTTTAGCCTTTGCATGATTGAGGTTGCCAAATTATATGAATGCTAGTTCACTAATGGTAGCTAATGTAATTATGCATAATAATGATGCTTGTTGATGATATAGTTGGTTAATTTGCTATTGGGATTTCATTGAAATCTCATCCCCCAAATATAATCTAACATTTTAGGGCCTGAACTTCCAAGGGCAAGCTACAAATTGAAGGTTAAATTATGGTGTGAAACCATAAAAATTCATGGATTTTTGTTTATGTAAATATTCAGCTTGGGCAGTGCTGTAAACCTAATGACACCGTCAACTTTAAGTGACTTTTGATTAAGTTCCTGGACACTTTTAATCACAAAATTTGGTTTGAATGTAGGTCACGTTTGGAGCTTCATTTTGATAGCTAACATGTTAAAAATAGCCAACTACATGATTTTTAATGATTTTTCAAAATTAAGGTCTAGAACTTGGAAAAAGAATTTTTACCTAGATTTCTTGGGTCGTCATATCAAGAAAGATGAGGATCAACAAGACCCAAACATTTACCTAGATTACCTTCAGAGGGTGAAGGTGTTATATCAAACTTATGGACCGAATAACCCTTATCTAGATACTGAGGACTGGGTTTATACGATGACAGACATGCTTCCATATTTACCCTTATGGGTGAATGAATTCTATCGCCTGGATCAAATAGTGGGTTTAGGTGTTGAGGATTACATCCAATGCTTTGAAAAATTTGTTATGCTACACTACTTTTAGATAATCAGATCCTCGTAATACTAATATAGGACATGTTTTGTTACAGCTAATCATAGTAGGTTAGGCTGGCGATGCTTGGTTATTGTTTTGTTTGCTTTTCGTATGTATGTTCTGAATTTGTTGCTTTGGTTGATGCATAAGTATTGTATGCTAAATATTTTGTTAAATGAAATCCAAGCATGATGTTTACTTCTTGTTCCTCTGTTATGCTACCCGAGTAGTTAAATACGATGGTTAGAACTCGACGAAACCCTTTGCCAGAGTGACCCCCAGTTCAGGATGCAACAGTCCCTCTCGATCCACTGCAATTAATTTTGGATCATCTCGAGCAACAGGAAAAGACCATCAAAGAGATGAGGGTGACACAAGCTCATCAAGAACAAGAGAGGGATGCCGCGATAGCTGTAGTAGTAGCAACAATAATGGCTAACCTCGATAGGAGATAGCTAGAGGGAGAAACCTTAGCAGTGCAAGCAACAGAACAATTGCCTAGATTGGCAATGCCAACAGCAGACCTCGATAGCATCCAACAATAGATGGTACATTTCTATAAACACAACCTATTATCATTCAACGGAACGTTTGATGTTCAAGCGGTGGAAGACTGGATTAATCGGCTAGATGTAACATCCTGATTTCTGGGCCAAGAAGTACCAGAAATAGCCTGAATTGGATAGGCTACTAGACCCTTTTTAACAAAGGTCCCAAAGATGAGAAATGAAGTAAAAGCAGTTTTAGGGACTAAACTATAGGGGCTAAAGTGTAATCAAAGTTAAAGGCTCCAGTAAAGTCTCAAAGGCTCTGAAAGAGAAAAGAGGTTAGATACAGGCCAAAGGATAAGCTAGAAGCCTCAAAGAGATGGTTTTATGAGGTTGAGTCAAAGCAGGGGTAAAACCGTAAATTCAAAAAGTTACGGCCACCAGGGGTAAAAATGAAAAGTACACAAAAAATTTATGAAAATCTCAAAAAATAGGAAATAATATTCTAAGACTCCTTTGTGAAGAGAAATGATGAAAATAACCTTGAGACAACTTAAATGGAATTTATAAGGTTATGGCCAGTAAAAAGTACACTGTTTGGGGTAATTATTTAAAATAGCAAGAGACCTAAAAAATGTACACAGAAATGAGGTTAAATGGTTGAAAGGTTTTACTAATTTATAAAACTAGTCCCACAACCAAAAGACTAGTGGAATGGCTTTAATAAATTAAAAAGCTGATTATACTGATAAAAGGGCATTTTAGTAAATGATTTTTGTGCAAGGTTTAAAGGAAGTGTTATGGCCTAACAAAATTTATAGATATTCTCTAGAATTAAAGGGAATTTATGGAGTAGATAGAAGAATTTTTTGAGTCCCAGAAGGCTATAAAGAAAGTCGAAGGAATGTAGGCCAAGTAAAATAGGAGGAAACTTAGGCAACAAGTTTTGATCCAATGGCTAGGATCTAATCTCCCTTCTCCTCCACCATTTTTGTGACACCTAGCACCTTCTAGAAGAATGAGGTAAGAATGATGTAAGAAGATGATGCAATGATGATGTAAAAGTCAACTTGAAGTTTCAAGATTGCCATTACTCTTTCTATGCTACCAAGAGTATTTTGGTCTACTCAAGCCAAAATTTTGGCTATAAATACCCCAACTTAGAAGAACATTTTGGCAACCATTTGTAGAGAGAAAACTCTACTAAAATTTAGAGAGAAAAACGTGGGGGTGAAGGCCAAGAAGAAGGAACAATATTCAAGCTTCAAGATTAAGGTATGTGATGGTTATAGCGTCTGTCTTGATGCCTATTTCGAATAAGTTACTCTTTGTATCTAATTTTAAACTTTGGCATGATTGAATTACACTCTGTAAGATTTAAATCCATAGGTAGAACACTTCATTTGGATATGTGTACGGTTTATGGTGATTTTTCAAGTTAGGGTTTAAAATCTAGAAACACTGTTTAACCTTTGGAAGAGTAGCGAATTCCGTACACTTTTGGTATCTTTCATATAGAAATGGTTCCTGAAACTATTTGTATTTTAAAGAGAACTTAAGGAGCTTTTATTAGGACTTAGAACCACTCAGTCTTGATTTTTCTAGACTTAATTATGAATTTTCAAAGTTGAGCAAAAATTCTAGAATTTCTGTGTGAAGAGTACTTGTGTAGCAAAATTTTCAGATTTGATCTTCTGGAATCTAAGGCCATCTAAAGTGATCCTAATTGACAAGAAATGGATCTTAATGATGGGAAATGATGACACTAATGTTAGAAAAGATAGAAAGAAAACCCTAAAACCAAGAGAAAGGGTTAAGGTTCAAGAGAGCTAGTCTTGAACATTAAGTAATCTCTTGGTCCTAATAGATTGTATGATCAATATGGCTATATTTAGGACCTTGGAACATCTTAAAGGATGTTTGATTGATGTTGACCAAAAGCCTTTATGGCTGGGAGGTCAAGGGAATCAAAGGAAAAGCAAGAGGAAAGCTTGAAGTAGAATGTAGTGAACTTACCCTTTATGTACGTGATATGGTATGCTTATGTGTTGGTTTGTTTTGTTGATGTTTGTATGATGTTGTGACATGATGATTGTTGTTAGAAATTCTGTTTTTAATATGTTTCTATGGTCATGCATTTTTATACCAAGCATAAAGCATGATGGCATGTCACTAGTTAAACTTAGTTTATGAAAAACTACATATCATACATTAGCATTCATCGTGTGCATGTATGTGGTAATATTTTCTACTAAGATTCCCCCAAATCTCACCCCTCCCTAACCAACCATTTAGGTTAATCATCAATGGGCAATAATGGCATGAGAAGTAAGGAGAAGAAAGTAGAGAATTATTCATGTTAATGAATGAGATTGTTGATGAATATGTAATTCTCCTATTATGTAAATTATGTTATGGATGCCAATGATGCATGTAATTAATTACAATGTTTATGGCATGAATGAAAGTATATGAGCATAAATGGAAAAGAGAAAGCCCATGTTATGTGTGCCAAAGAAATAAAAAGAAATAAAGTAAGAAGTGGTTAAGAGATAAAACGTAGGTCCTAGGGCAGTGAGTTTGTAGCTCTAGTTTGACCTACCAAATGAATGAGTTAAGCTATGAAATTTGGCAGGCTTATAGTACGCATCCCAAGCTTTAAAATGAGATGTAGATCACCTCAATTGAATGTGTACACAGGGAGATATGAATTTCCAAATTTGAGGCATAGAATCTGAAAGTTCCAGATTTTACCAAATAAACAGTAATCTTTACCGAATAAATTGTACGAATTGGCCAAAGATAAGTCTGATATTTTTCCTTGAAGAGCATTAAAAGAGCTTTCTGTATAATTTTAGAACACCTCAATAAAATTTTTATGGAATTAGTTATGAATTTTTGAAGTTGGGCCTGTAATCTGGAATTTGAACAATGAATAGTAACCCGAATAATTATATTGAAATTTTAAATCCACAAGCTTGTGTCATGATCTGCTTGAACCATAATGCTTACTAATATGTACTTTAGGGGACAAAGGTAGGGTGTTTCATTTTAGTATCAGAACAGAGGTTCTGGGAAGTATGTAAACAGAGCAGAGGTTCTGGCAAGTATGTAAACAGAGTCGAGGTTCTGGCAAGTATGTAAACAGAGTAGAGGTTTTGGCAAGTATATAAATAGAGCAAAGATTCTAGCAAGTATGTAAATAGAGCAAAGGTTCTGGCAAGTGTTAAAACAGAATAGAAGTTCTGGAAAAGGTTTTGACTAAGGTATAAGCAGAGTATTGGTTCAAGCAAAGCCTGGTGTGAGAGAAAACCTTAATAGAAAAGTAACAGGTTATTAAGATTGGTCTAACTGAGGTTAAGACATTGAGGTGTTTTCTCCAGGAAAAATAAACATAGAAGAGAAGTTAGGGATGACAGAGAGTAACCTGAGAAATAGGTAGTTGCTGCTAAGAGACTCCCCCTCAGGAGAGGAATGGTTAGGCTGAGAGAGTTTGACCAGGAAATGAGTCAAAGTTGAAAGACATCCCCAAAGTATAATGGCTGAGAATATGGTAAGCCAGTAAGGGATAGGAGTCTAGACCCCAATAAGGAAGCAGGGTGACAACCTAAGCCTCGGGTGATTGGTTAAAGGTGCTTGATTGGAATGCCACACAACAGAGATGTTTTAATAGTCAATGCCTACTGTGTAATATGGTCACTTTATGATTAGTATATGACCATAGAAATGAATGGTTAAGAGTATAGTGAGCCAATCAGAGGTATAAGTCAATGCCCTAGCAAGAGAACCGAATGTCAACCTATACCTCAAGTAATTGATGTGACCTTGATGGAGGCAAGGTAATAGGATGAGATGGTTGAGGTTTGTTCAAATCCCTGAATAGAGGTAGAAATCCCTAAGGGATAGTGAACCAAGAGAGACAGAGATTAGATGATAATGAATGAACGGTCAATGATGACCTAGGTGCTTGACCTAGTTACCACACAACAAGGTGATTAAATGTTCGCTGTGTAATGTGATAAGGGTATGTTGATCAATACCTGCCCATAAGAATAATTAGTTAAGAGGTGAAGAAAGTTAGAAAGCGTAAAGTCAGGCAAGATCCCTCTTGAGGATAAAGATGAAAGGAAATGAATAGGAACATGATAGGTGGATGGTTGCACTTGGGAACTGATACATAGAGAAAGATATGCAAGTTCCTGATGATACCTAGAGCTCAATGATACTTAGATACATGATAACGTTAGGGACTAAACAGTACTCTTTTATGTCCGTAAGGCCTCTAAGAGCATGTAACCATGGCACTCATACCAATAAGGAATCTAAGAGATGAGATTCCTATAGATAGATGCCACTGCCTTTAAGATTGAGTAATCTAGTGGAGAGGCTCCCTTTAATAGGGATATGGTATTCGAGGAATGTACCCTACAGATATTGCATAAGTGGAAAGTCTTGACCATGAAGTACCTCTCTATGATTAGGAAGTGGTTCTCCAGATCAAAACGACGTTGCTCTAGTAAGAGTAAGCTATCCTCTGGAGGAATGAAAGGGAAAGTAAGTGGTTAAGTTGACGATGCTCCAATAAGAGCAATCTGCCCTCCCACAGGAAAGTAAAAACAACCGAGACAAGGCACAAGACGAACCTTACCCTAGAGAGAGAGAGTAAAACTGGTTAAGAGAACAGAAGCGTGATATGCAAACAGATGTTCCTCGAGCTTAACAGGGTACTACAGAATATTGAAGGATAATAAGAATGTGATGATATAAGTCCTCTTCTGATACTATCTAAACTATTAAGAGACAACAAGGACTACAGAGTCCTAAGACAAGACAGGCTGACATTGATATAATGGCAAGTTAATAGGCTCTAGAGATGAGCCAATGCTTAGGGATTCGAAAGGCACAAGGAAAGGAAAGTGGCCTAAGAAAGCTTAAACTAAAGGCTAAAGAAATATAGAAAGGCTAAGAATTCTAGGATTTGACAAGAAGGATTGAATAAGGCCTAAGAAGACAATACTGATATCTGTGATCAGTCTAGGGGAATAATCAGACAAGTTACCAACTGAGTGGAGGTGACTTATTTTATTACTCAGTCTTGTGATCTAAAGTCTCCTAAGGATGGGAAAATAGCTCGAGTCGAGGGAAATTCTAGGGTCACAATGGATCCTGAAGAGGGTTACGGTAGAGTGCAGTAGCTCCCGAGGTCACAGTAGACCAAGCCTAAAAGAAAGAGATTGAGTCGTAAGAGTAAGAGTACAGTAACTCTTTAGGAAGACTATGACCGGGGATGAGTTTAAGATACTGAAATCTCCTCCAGTAGTGAACTAATACAATGAGAGTACCCTTATCGTGTTCCATACATCTCTATTGTTGATTAGACTAAACTCAATTCTGTTCTAGTTAATGAAGGAAAGAAAGGAGATATGCCCTTAAAGTAAAGAGGAATGATAAGGGTATACCAATAAGAATAGATAAAGGAGACATTGAAAGAACCCAAAATGCCATGGTATAGTAAAATACTGTGAAGATAGGTATACTGTCATGGCATTATTATGAAAGAATGAGCCTAAAACATAGGAAGAATGTAAGCAGAACTGACAAAATGCTTAAAAGCAAAGGCCATGTTCATGCAAGTGATAGAAAAGTATAGAACAACAAGTTATGTAAGTATGAATTCCAGAATTAAGACCTGGCAATGAGGTATAATAAAAAGTTGAAGAGGTCAAAGTTAAGTATAAGTGGGGATATCTTCCTTAGTTAACCTTTCATTAAGGGTAAGAATAGAGGTTTGACCCGGAATTTCAAGGAAGAAATTCTTTTGAGAGGGTGAGAATTGTACCATCCTAACTTTTGGGTCTAAAAATACTAGAAATAGCCTAAATTGGATAGGCTACTAGAACCCTTTTAGCAAAGGTCTCAAAGATGAGAAAGGAAGTAAAAGCAGTTTGACAAACTAAACTGTAAAGTAAAAGTTTGCAGGGGCTAAAGTGTAATCAAAGTTAGAGGCTCCAGTAAAGTCTTGAAGGCCCCAAAAGAGAAAAGAAGCTAGATATAGGCCAAAGGTTAAGTTAGAAGCCTCAAAGAGATGGTTTTATGAGGTTGAGCCAAAGCAGGGGTAAAACCATAAATTCAGAAAGTTACGATTACTAGGGGTAAAAATGAAAAGTACACATAAAATTCTAAGAAAATCCCAGAAAATAGGAAATAATATTCTAAGACTCTTTTGTGAAAATAAATGATGAAAATACCCCTGAGACAACTTAAATGCAATTTATAAGATTATGGCCTATAAAAAGTACACTGTTTAAGGTAATTATTTAAAATAGCAAGAGACTTCAAAAATGCACACAAAAATAAGGTTTAATGGTTGAAAGGTTGTACTAATTTATAAAATTAGTCAAGCAACCAAAAAGCTAGTGGAATGGCTTTAATAAGTTAAAAAGCCAATTACACTGGTAAAAGGATATTTTAGTAAATGATTTTTATGCAAGGCTTAAAGGAAGTGTTATGGCATGAGAAAATTTATAAATATTTTTTAGAATTAAAGAAAATTTATAGAGTAGATAGAAGATTTTTGTGAGCTCTGAGAGGCCATAAAGAAAGTCAAAGGAATGTGGACCAAGTAAAATAGGAGGAAACTTAGGGAACAAGTTTTAATCCAATGGCTATGATCTAATCTCCCTTCTCCTCCACCACTTTTGTGACACTTAGCATCTTCTAGAAGAATGAGGTAAGGATGATGCAAGAAGATGATGTAAAAGTCAACTTGAAGTTCCAAGATTGCCCTTACTCTTTCTATTAGCCACCATGGGCATTTTGGTCCACTCAAGTCAAAGTTTTGGCTATAAATACCCCACCTTGAAAAAACATTTTGGTAGTCATTTGTAGAGAGAAAACTCTACTAGAATTTAGAGAGAAAAACATGGGGGTGAAGGCGAAGAAGAAGGAACAAGATTCAAGTTTCAAGATCAAGGTATGTGATGGTTATAGCATCTGTCTTGATGCCTATTTTGAATAAGTTACTCTTTGTATCTAATTCTAAAATTTGGCATGATTAAATTACACTCTATAAGCTTTAAATCCATAGGTAGAAAACTTCATTTGGATATGTGTATGATTTATGGTGATTTTTCAAAGTTAGGGTTTAAAATCTGGAAACAGTGTTTAACCTTTGGAAGAGTAGCGAATTCCGTGCAATTTTGGTACTGTTTCATATAGAATTGGTTCCTAAAAATATTTTTATTTTAAAGAGAACTTAAGGATCTTTTAGTAGGACTTGGAACCACTCATTTTTTATTTTTCTAGCATTAATTATGAATTTTTAAAGTTGAGCAAAAATTCTGGTATTTCTATGTGAACAGTACCTGTGAAGCAAAATTTTCAGATTTGATCTTCTTAAATCTAAGGCCATCTAAAGTGGTCCTAATTGATAAGAAATGGATCTTAAGGATGGAAAATGATGAGATTTATGTTAGAAGAGCTTGAAAGGAAACCTAAAACTAAGAGAAGGGGTTGAGGTTCAAGAGAGCTAGTTTTGAACATTATGTAATCTCTTTGTCCTAATAGATTATATGATTAATATGGCTATGTTTAGGACTTGGAGCATCTCAGAGGATGTTTGATTGATGTTGACCAAAAGCCCTTATGGTTGGGAAGTCAAGGGAATCAAAGGAAAACCAAGAGGAAAGCTTGAAGTAGAAGGTAGTAAACTTACCCTTTATGTGCTTGATGTGGTATGCTTATGTATTGGTTTGTTTTGTTAGTGTTTGTATGATGTTGTGACATGATGATTGTTGTTGAAAAATAACTATTGCTAGAAATGCTATTTTTAATATATTTCCATGGGCATGTATTTTTATACCAAGCATAAAGCATGATGGCATGTCACTAATTAAACTTAGTTTATGGAAAACTACATACCATACATTAACATCCATCTTGTGCATGTATGTGGTAATGTTTGCTATTGAGATCTCCCTCAATCTCATCCCTCCCCAACCAACCATTTAGGTCAATTATCAATGGGCAATAATGGCATGAGAAGCAAGAAGAAGAAAGTGGATAATTATTCATGTTAATGAATGAGATTTTTGATGAATGTGTAATTCTTCTATTATGTAAATTATGTTATGGATGCCAATGATGCCATGTAATTAATTGTAATGTTTATGGCATGAATGGAAAGCATGAATGGAAAAGAGAAAGCCCAAGTTATGTGTGCCAAAGAAATAAAAAGAATTAAAGTAAGAAGTGGTTAAGAGATAAAACGTTGGTCCTGGGGTAGTGAGTTTTATAGCTCTACTTTGACCTGTCAAATGAACGAGTTAAGTTGCAAAATTTGGCAAATTTATAGTATAGATCCCAAGCTTAAAATAAGAGGTAGATCACCTCAATTGCATGTGTACACAAGGAGATATTAATTTCTAAAGTTGAGGCACAGAATCTGAAAGTTCCAGATTTTACCAAATAAACAGTAATATTTACCAAATCAACTGTATGAATTGGCCAAAGATAAGTCTAATTGGATATTGTTTCCTTAAATATTATTGAATAGATTTTCATAGAACTTTAGAACACCTCAATATGATTTTTATGGAATTAGTTATGAATTTTTGAAGTTGGGCCTATAATCTGGAATTTGAATAGTGAATAGTAACCCGAGTAATTATGTTGAAATTTAAAATCCACAGGCTTATGTCATGATCTGCTTGAACCATAACGCTTATTAATGCGTACTCTAGGGACATAAAGGTAGGGTGTTTCACTAGAGAAGATCTTCAAAGTACTAGACTGCCCAACAGAGCAAAAAGCCTAGATGGCAATATATAAACTAAAGAAAGACGACGCTGATCATTGGTAGAAGAATACTGAGATTCTTCTGGATGCTCGGAACACGAGGGTGACTTGGGAAGTGTTCTTAAAGTAGTTTTATAAGAAGTATTTTCCAAGATCAGTCTGAGATGAGAGGGAAGCAGAATTCCTAACTTTGAAGTAGAGAGATGACGAGCCATTCGATGAGTACTTGGTTAAGTTCATCTGTCTCACTAATTACTCAAGTTATCTCTGTTATGGAGACAATGTGAGGTAGACAATGGAGAAGATGGTTCAAGAACTGAAGTAGTCTTTGAGGGAGATGATCGTTCCCAAATTGTTTGAACAATTCAACAAGACAGTTGAGGCCTGTTGAATCACAGAAAACAACCTAAACCATCATTTGATGGTCAAGACTACTCCCAAAGTAGAGAGGAGAGGTCAGGGAGGTCAGGGTGATACCTCATCTACTGCAAACAAGAAAAGGAAGTGACCATGGGACAACCGCAAGAACAAGAAAGGCGGCAAGCCACTGAAAGGCAAGGAGTGTGCAAAGGGTGGCAAGAATCACGATGAGAAACCGTGCATGGCTGGACAGAATGTTTGCTACACATATGGCAAACCAGGACATTTCTCAAGAGAATGCCGCAAAACACTAAAAATGCATGACCATACACCTAAGGCTGAGTGTTTACCCTCACAGGGGAAGAAGCCTGGAAATCTCCAAAGATTATCTAAGGTACGATCATCTCGTATGCCTGTGTTAAAAGACTTGGCTTGATTATGAATACATTGCTGTATGATATACATGTATCCATACCAACACATAATAAGGTAATTACATATGATGTGTGCTTAAATTGTATAGTTTGTTATGAGTACTGTTGTACTGCCATGGACTTAATATATATGTCCTTCCATGAAATTGATGTGGTGATTGAACTAAATTGGTTGTTATCCCATAATATCCTAATGGATTGTAAGAACAAAACCCTAATTTTACCTTCGAGAGAATTAGAGTTGAATCTGAAAGTTAGATTAAACTTCATAACAGAGGCCCAAGCAGGTAGATGCCTACGGAAAAGGTTGCCAAGGATTCCTCATTTTCTTCTCGATGCAAGTAGAGATTAAAGAAGGGATAGGAGAAATCCCTGTTTTTAAGGAGTTTCCAAAATTGTTTCTGACAGATGTCACAGGACTACCTCCAGACAGAGAAGTAGAATTCACGATTGATATCATACCTGGAGCAGGACCAATTTCTAAGGCCCCTTATAGAATGGCTCCAAATGAAATGGCAGAACTAAAAAAGAAGATAGAGGAATTACTTGAGAAAGGTTTTATTAGACCAAGTATATCGTCATGGGGTGCTCCAGTGTTATTTGTCAAGAAAAAGGATGGTAGTCTAAGATTGTGCATAGACCATAGGGAGTTGAACAAAGTCACAGTTAAGAACAGGTATCTGCTCCCTAGGATAGATGATCTGTGTCACATCCAGTAATATAGCAATTAGGAATGAGGATATTCCTAAATATTTAAGCACCAAAAAAAGGATAAGGAGAAATAGAAGAATTATGGTGAAAAATAATTAGTATGATTTTCCAAGTCAATTATAATGGTTTGACGAATTAAGGAAAATTGGTCAAAAATAATTATGAAAAAGTATTTCCAAGTCTCAAAAAATTAAGAAAAAATAAGATAATATTTCTTGAGAATTATATGAGGTTGTATAATTGGTTTTATGACCAAATTACCCTTGAAAAAGTTACAAAGGAATTTAAGGGTGATTTAAGCTGGTTTAGAGCCTTTTATTTAGAAAATTCCAAATAAATATTTGGAAGGAGAATAAAATCCCAAGAAAATTCCTATAATGTCTTAAGGAATTATAAAAAAGTATGGGATTAAAAAGAGACCCTCAAATATCCAAGATTTTTTCTAATTATTTGGACAAGGGGAAAAATTAATAATAAGAAGGAAAATAGTTTTCCTTTTTATTTAATTAATAAAAAATTGAGTTTGAGCTAAAGAGGACATTTTGGGAAGAGAAAAATGATTGAGAATAAATTATGAATCTAACAAAAAATAATTATAGAGGCTAAAGTACTGTAATTATAGAAAAAAAAATAAAACCCAGAGTAAAAAGTACACCGACAAAGTGTAGATTAGAGTCTTGCACTTTACTTGGCCCACAAGTTGCCATTTGTCTAGCCTATAATGGATGGTAATTAAACTTTTCAAGTGTCAAGCGTTAAGTGGAGAGGATCTTGGCTTTAGAATTTAATTATATTATGATTTACTTAATTAAGAGAGAAGCCTCAAGACTAAGAAGGAAGGTGACACTCGACAACTCATTAAATGATGGTTGTTAGGATATTTTGTGTACTTAATTGAGCTCTTCCTCCCCTAAAATCATATATG
Source organism: Neltuma alba (assembly GCF_004799145.2). Taxonomy (NCBI): domain Eukaryota; kingdom Viridiplantae; phylum Streptophyta; class Magnoliopsida; order Fabales; family Fabaceae; genus Neltuma; species Neltuma alba. Next base: position 728,007 of record NW_021635259.1, read on the forward strand.
GGTTTCATCCAAGGCAAGAGAGGGAAAAAGAGAGAGCTTGAGGTGGAAGCAAGGAAGAATCAACCACTTTGGATCAAGAAAGCTTGGAGTTAAGGTTAGTAGTTGATTCGATGTTGTTCTTTGCTAATTTCTCTTGAGTTTGATGGTTGAAAAATTCTATTTATCCTCTCTTTGGGTGCTAGCCGAAATGCTCTTTGAGTAGGGGAGGGAGTTTGGTTGTTAAATCTTGTTAGAACACCTTAAATCATGGTTGTTTCAAGTGGTTTAAATTGTTGTTGGAAGCTTTTCATGGTTGGTTCTCTAGGGGTTTCATTCGGCCAAGATGAGAACTCTACCCTAGGATGAGATTTTCAAAGTTTTGATGCTTTCATGATGTGTAGAAAGGAAATTGGTGTAGGATAAACCTAAAGAACAAGTGTTGGAAGCCATAGAATCAAAGTTGTAATTTTTGGATAATGAACCCTTTTGGCTCGACCAAGCTGAAACTAGAAGAAAGAATTTTTTGTTGTTGTTAAATCCAAGTAGATATTTGGAATCTACATGAAAAATCATTTAGGAATGGGTCAAGAAAGAATTTTTAGGGTTAAGGAAACAAACTCTAAAAATTCAAAGAACAAAGATGGAGGCTTTAAGGGGTTAAGAGTTTACTTGAGCTATGTTGTGAAATTTTTATGTGAAATGGTTAGTAACCTTACTATCTTTTTTATGATTTATCATGATTAGGGTTTGTTAATTGTGGAGAAAAGAAAGAAGGTCAAAGAATCAAAGAGCATTGGATTAAGGTAGTAAGATTTAATTAACTTTAATGTTGATTGTTGCATTAACTACTATGCAATTTCATGTGCTATTATGTGGTTGAGCTAAATGATGATAATGATGATGATTGTGTAAGTATACTCCTTACTTTGAGTACCTTGGCTATTGCATGTTAGAGTGCTACATGTATGAGGTAAAGTAGTTTCCTTTTAATAGCAAAAGGTTGTAATGCTTGTAATTGATGCATGTTGATGTTTTGGTTGGTGGATCTTGCTACTGGGATTTCATTGAAATCTCATCCCCCATATGTAACCTAACATTTTAGGGACTGAATCATCAAAAGGAAGGCTGCAAATCCAAGGATAAATATGGTGATGAACTATGAGGAAACATTTATATTTGGTTATGTATAAATATGTATGGTTGGTGTTGTAATCCTTAAGCAAGACGCCAACTTGGAGCCACATTTTATTAAGTTTCTGAACAAATTTCTTCACAAAATTTGGTATAGCTAAAGTTCACGTCATAAGCTTCAAATCAATAGGTAGCACATTAAAGATGGCCAACTATACGATTTTTAATGAGTTTTCAAAGTTAAGGTCCAAAATCTAGAAAAAATGTTTTTACCAAAAAGAAAGAGGCAACTTTCTCAAAAGCTTAACACTTTTTCAAATGGAATTAGTTCACAAGATTTTTTTTTGAAAGAGCATGTAAAGAGCTTTTCACAGAATTTTGAATCACTCCATTTTGATTTTTCTAGATTAAGTTGTGATTTTTCCAAGTTGGACTAGAAAGCTGGATTTTTACCGCATGAACATTAAAAATCCGAAAATCAGCATTTTTTTGGTTATTTTTTAGCCCAAAACCATCCAATGTGGTCTAAAATGCCTCAGAATAAATTCTAAACCATAGTATAAGTAAGGTGTAATAATCTGTTAGACCAGCTAGTTGGTGCCAGTGTGTTCTCTAAGATTGATTTAAGATCTGGCTACCACCAACTCAAGATTAAGCCTGATGATGTCCCTAAGATTGTGTTTAGAACTCGCTATGGGCACTGTGAGTTCTTAGTGATGCCATTTAGATTGACATTACACCTGTGATATTCATGGACTACATGAATAGGATCTTTCACCCTTACTGAGATCAATTTGTGGTAGTGTTCATTGGTGACATCCTGGTGTACTCCAAGTCTCCTGAAGAGCATGAGACGCACTTGAGAATATTCCTAAATACCCTGAAAAAGAAGCATCTTATGGCCAAACTTAGTAAGTGTGAGTTTTGGCTATAGGAAGTCTGATTTCTTGGCCATGTGATTTCCCAAGATAGAGTAGCTGTCAACCCCAGTAAGATTGAGGCATTACTCAATTGGGAGAGACCCAAGACGGTGAACGAGATCAAAAGTTTCCTCAAGCTAGCAAGGTATTACAAAAGATTCGTCTAGGACTTTTCTCAAATTGCTCTTCTGCAGACCAAGTTAACCAGGAAGAACCAGTCGTTCTTGTGGGATGAGAAGAGCAAGGCTAGTTTCCAGGAGCCGAAGAGGAAGCTCACCTCTACTCCCATACTTGTACTCCCTGATCCTTTGCAACCCTATGTGGTTTATACAGATGCTAGCAAGCAGGGACTGGGATATGTGCTTATGCAGTAAGGGTAGGTAGTAGCCTATGCCTCACGCCAGCTGAAATCTCATGAGCAGAATTACCTGACCCACGACTTGGAATTGGCAGTGATAGTTTATGCATTAAAGATATGGAGTCATTACTTGTACAAAGCAACGATAGAGTTGTTTTGCGACCACAAGAGCCTCAAGTACCTCTACTATCAAAAAGAGTTGAATATGAGATAATGAAGATGGATGGACTTGCTTAAAGACTATGATTTCTAGATTAAGTACCATCCTGGCAAAGTGAACACGGTTGCGGATGCCTTAAGCACAAAGGCAGTACAGGTAGCATCGCTAATGATCAAGGAGTGGAAGCTAGTAGAGGATTTCAGAGATTAGGGTCCTCTATATGAGATGCAGCTAGTAGAAGGAAGTAGAGGTAAAACCTAGTTTATAGCTCTGCTCGAGGATCAAATCAGGGAAACACAGTCATAGGATTGGTTAGCATAAATTTTCAAGGGAAGGTTGTCTAGAGGCGAGACTAAGAACTTTGAAATTTCTAAAGAGGGGATATTGAAGTTTAAAAGAAGAACTTATGTGCCCCAAGTAGCCGACCTTAGGAAAAAGATACTGTCAGAAGCCCATAAGAGCAAGTATACTCTTCATCCAGGAATGACAAAGATGTACTATGATGTCAGAGAACTTTTCTGGTGGCCTAGAATGAAGAAAGATATTACGGAGTGTGTGGCAAAGTGTCTCACTTGCCAGAAAGTGAAGATAGAACATCAGAAGCCTATAGGAGAGTTGCAACCCCTAGATATCCTTGAGTGGAAATGGGACAACATTAGATTTCATAGTTAGGTTACCGATGGCAGTGGCTAAACATGATGTGATATGGGTTATAGTAGACCGTCTGACTAAGTCAGCGCACTTTCTTGCCATGAATGTTAAAGATTCTCTAGAAAAGTTAGTAAGACTTTACATCAAGGAGATTGTTAGGTGCATGGTGTCCCAAGCAATATCATTTTGGACCGAGATCCAAGATTTATTTCTAAGTTTTGGAGGTCCCTACAGAAAGAAATGGACACTACCCTTAGATTCAGTACAGCTTACCATCATCAGATAGATGGACAAATAGAACAAACGATTCAAACATTGGAGGATATGCCACGTGCTTGCGTTTTGGATTTCGGTAGTAATTAGGACACATACTTATCGTTAGCCAAATTTGCCTATAATAACAGTTTTCATTCAAGCATTTGAATGGTGCCATATGAAGCACTCTATGGGGGGAAATGTAGATCTCCCTTGTGTTGGATAGAGCTTAGCGAAAGAAGCATCCTTGGTCTGGATATAGTGGATCAGACTTCCTGACAGATTAAAGCTATTCAGTAAAGACTTATAATGGCTCAGAGTAGACGAAAGAGCTATGCAGATACGAGAAGGAGACTGTTAGAGTTCAAAGTTGGTGATTACGTGTTCTTCGAAGTGTCGCCAATGATGGGAGTTGGTCGATCCCTAAAGACTAACAAGCTAAGTCCGAAGTATGTTGGACCATTTTAGATTTGCCTAAAACTAGACTAGTAGCTTACAAGTTGGCTCTTCCCCTAAACTTGAGTCAAATTCATGATATCTTCTATGTCTCCCAACAGAAGAAGTATCATCCAGACCCGACACATATCATAAGTTACGATGACGTTGTGCTCCGAGACAACCTGTCTTTTGAGTTCAGACCAAAGCAAATCATTGAAAAAAAGGTCAAGCAGCTAAGGAACAAGCAAATTTCACTAGTCAATGTAGTCTAGAAAGGTCTTTCCTCTGAAGAAGCCACATGGGAGATGGAGACTGAGATGAAGGAAAAGTACCCTAAACTTTTCCATTAAGGTATGCTTTAAATTTCGATGATGAAATTTATTTAGGGGGAGAAATGTCACATCCAACAATAGGATAATTAGGAATAAGAAATATTTCTAAATAATTAAGGGTCAAAAATGATAAGGAGAAATAGAAGAATTTTGGTGGAAAATAATTATTATGATTTTCCAAGTCAATTATGAAAGTTTGACGAGTTAAGAAAAATTAGTCAAATTATAATTATGAAAAAATATTTCCAAGCCTTAAAAAATTAAGAAAAAATAAGGATAATATCCTTTAAGAATTATATGATATTATAAAATTGGTTTTATGACCAAATTACCCTTAGAGAAATTACAAAGGAATTTAAGGGTAATTTAACCTAATTTAAGGGCTTTTATTTGGAAAATTCCAAATAAATATTTTAAGGAGAATAAAATTTTAAGAAAATTCCTATGATATCCCAAGGAATTATAAGACATTATGGAATTAAAAGAAGACCCTCAAATGTCTAAGATTTTTCCTAATTCCTTTGAAAAGTGGAAAAATCAATTAAGAGAAGGAAATTAGTTTTTTATTTAATTATTGAGAAATTAATTTTGAGACAAAGAGGGCAATTTGGAAAGATAAAAATGAGGAGAATAAATTATGGATTTGATAGAAAACAATTATAAAGGCCAGAGTACTATAATTATAGAAAAGAAATTAAACCCGAAGCCAAAGTGCACGGATAAAACAAAGACTAGAGTCTTGCAATTCAAATGACTCACAACTGCCATGTGTCAAGCTCCTAATAGAGAGAATTTGAATTTGCCAAGTGTCACACCTCAAATAGAAAGGATTTTGACTTTTGGTAATTAATTTCTTTTGGAATTAGTTAATTATGAAAGAGAATGCAAGATTAAAGGGGATAATGACACTTGGATTTACATTTATGATGGTGGTTAGGATATTTTGGTTCATCAAAGTGTAAGGAATTGGAAGACACGCAGCGAAAAAAACATAACTTTAAAATTTTCCAATTCCTTGCCCGGATCTACCGATTGTGTTTAAGTCAAGTGGTAAGAGGTGTTACCAGCGGTATTTGAATCGTTGGTGGCTTGAGATTTCTGATGTTCCGGATGCTTATGCTCCCCCTTTTTGTTCATGAGAAGTCAACAACTCAGATCGGCTTCCTTTACCGGTATCCACACGAACAGCGTTCCAATCACAAATGACGTGCTAGCTCCTCTTGTCCTTCTAGGGTTTTTGAGAATCCGTCCTCACCGTCTCTCTTTTGGCCGTTTCTTATCTGCAAACCTTTTGCACTCTCATCCACACAAAACCCTAGCTCCTCATATGAAATATATAGGATGCCATCAGTATTATGAAGGACATTGGATTTCAGAATTAATCCTAAATTAATTTCGAAATTAATACAATATCATATATTGCGTAATCTGATAAGAAATCAATTAAATAAATACGGTTTGTATATTAAATTCATCCTACAGATTTAATTCACCTATTCATTTAATTCAAAATAAAGATATGACGGAATTATATTTGATTTATTCTAATAAATCAAATTTGAGATATTATACCTTATCAATTTAAAAAAATGATATAGATTTAATTTATCCTTATAAATCAAATCTTATAAATATCTCTTATATCATATAATATATATACACGCGAATTTATATATATATACACGTCCACCCTAGATTATTCATTGAATCTGGACATATCTTAAGTTCAATGAATCTGGACATCATAGCTCACGTTGGGCTATTTTGTGTGTGACCCTGTAGGCCCATATGAAGTTAGCAATGGGCCATTTACTATAATGACTCACAAGTTGTAAGCGGTCTCTAGCAAGACATCACGACTACCCAAATCATATGAGGATCGATGAACGATGTAACCTTTCATACAACCATATCACGTCCCTTTTGTCACACGACATTTTGGTCATGGATGAGGCATGGAGAACGTCATCCTCCTATTCCTGACCGTTACTTTCTCGATCCTTGAGTAGTCTGAGTATAGAAATGGAACTACCTTTCCATTATAGTATGGCCATACATTTCTCAGACTCACTCATCGAGGGGCCCAGTAATATCTTTCTACGAATGTGAGGGACAAATTCCATCTTGACCATTCACATTCCTCCGCATGAAAAACCACTAAGCCTGAACATAGTCTTTATGATCACTCGGTCAAAAGTGACTTTTGACTAGGTCAAAGCTGAGCATTTCTCATGTGGGAATCCATGATGATCTCAAGTCAAAGGGCATAGTGACATGGTTTGTATATGAGAGAAGCTTATGACTTAACCCATGCAGCTCTCTCATAGCGGGTCGGTTCAACACCTTGTACTCTTACATGTGCCTATGACTTTGATTTATATCTCTATACATCTTTAAAGTCATACTGGTCTTATTTCATCTCTGCTCCCACATAGATGACCAACCAGGGACATTTAGGATAAAATCATGAGTTATCCAAGGATAGTCATCATAGTAAATATGTAAATAATATGATAACATAATTAAGAAATTCATAAATCAACAATGTTCATAACACAATGATTGGCCCCTATGGCACAATTTCCAACACAAAGGAGCAGTCCTTCCCCTATTTTCAGATCATTATTTCGACCAAGGATGAAACAAGAGAGAAAAGAGAGAGTTTCAAGTGGAATCAAGGAGAAAGGCACCAACTTTGATCATATAAGTGAGATTCAAGTTAGTTTTTAGTTCCAAATGGTTCCTTGTCTTGTTTTCTTGCTTTGTATGGTTGGAATATTTGATTTTTCCTTGATTGATGGTACTGGCTGAAATATATATATATATATATATATGGTAGGGGAAGAAGTTTTGTTGGTGCACCATGTTAGAACACTTTAAAGCATGATAGATCCTAGTGGCTACAAGTGGGTGTAGGTTGTTTTTGGTGTTTTCTTTGTTGCGTTTCATAAGGACCATTTTGGCCAAGACCATAGCTGAACCGTAGGATGAGTTTTTCAATATTTTGATGCTTCCATTGTGTTCAAAATGGAAAATGATGTAGGATAAACCTAAAGAACAAAGGTTGGAAGCATTAAAGCCAAAGTTGTAATTTTTAGAAAATGAACTCTAATGGTTCGGCCAAGCTGAAACTGGAAGAGGGAGTTTTATTTTCTTAAATCCAAGAACAAATTTGGAATCTACATGAAAAACCATGTAGGAATAAGTCAAGAAGGAATTTTTAGGATTTAAGAAACACAACTCTAAATATTCAAGAACAAAAGTGGAAGCTTTAAAAGGGTTTAAGAGTTCTTGAGTTATATTGTTGATTTTTTTTTTATATGGATTGGTTGATGATCTTGCTGCCCTTTTGTGGGTTATTATGTTAGGGTTTGACATTTGGGAAAGGAAGAAAAACAAAGAAAGCTCAAATCTTTGGAGCAAGGTAGCAAGTTCAACCTAACTACTAATATTAACCTTGCATTGTTGATTATTGCATAATTAATTGCTATTATCTGGATGAACTTTGCTAATTGTGATGTGGCTGCTCTTTGCACATTCTTGATTTGGCCTTTGCATGATTGAGATTGCCAAATTATATGAATGCTAGTTCACCAATGGTAGCTAATGTGGTTATGCATAATAATGATGCTTGTTGATGATATAGCTGGTTAATTTGCTATTAGAATTTCATTGAAATCTCATCCCCCATATGCAATCTAACGTTTTAGGGCCTAAAACTTCCAAGGGCAAGCTGTATATTGAAGGTTAAATTATGGTGCCAAACCATAAAAATTCATGGGCTTTTGGTTATGTAAATATTCAGCTTGGGCAGTGTTGAAAACCTAATGACACCGTCAACCTTAAGCAACATTTTGATTAAGTTCCTGGATGCTTTTAATGACAAAATTTGGCAAGATTGTAGATCACATTTTGAGCTTAATTTTGATAGCTAACACGTTAAAAATGGCCAACTACATGATTTTTAATGATTTTTCAAAATAAAGGTCCAGAATCTGAAAAAAGAATTTTTACCAAAAGGACAGAGGTGATTTTTACAAAAACCTGACACTTCTTCAAAGGGAATTTGCTCATAAGATTATTTTTCCTTGAAAAAGCATTCAAAGAGCTTTTTATAGAATTTTGAAGCATTCCATTTTGATTTTTCTAGATTAAGTTATGAATTTCCAAATTTGGGCCAGAAAAACTAGATTTTTACCTGACGAACAGTAAAACTCTGAAAATAAGTGTTTTTTTAGATAAAATTGAGCCCAAGACCATCCAATGTGGTCTAAAATGGTTCTAATTGAATGCTAAGTCGAACTGATAGTAAGGTGTAACAAAGCGGGTGTAGAAATTTTGTGCAAATAGTAGTCAAACAATTAAGGGGTCTTTAGCCCAAATTAAGTCAAAATATCAATGGAAAAATCATGAAACAAGACACTTGGAAAAATCAGAAAATTTAAGGCTTAATTAGGGGGACACATGGCCATTTTGCTAGACAATTTTGGTCAAGGATTGATTGAGGTAAGTTTGAGCTTGATTTGATTAAGTTTAAAGCTTGTTTTTGGTTGGAAATTCAAGTTGTAACTTAAGGTCATTATGCTGTCCATTTTTAGTTAGATTGAATATGGTTTAGGGAAGGATAGAAGCCTTGGAAATGAACTTGGCATTACATGTTTAATTGATGTTTGGATTGAATTTTGGAAGAAATCAAAGTTAGAGTTTATAATAGCCCTATTCGGCGACTATGGTTTCTTGGGGTAAGACTTTGTTTCAATGTAATTTGATAATTTCAATGAGTTTAAAAGGTATTTTTGTGTAGAAAAACACAAAAAAAGTGTTTAAAATAATTGAAATTAAAAATAAAATTTTTAGAGATTATGCTACCCTATTTAGCCAAAGTGAATTGAAGGGGAAGAAATGTGGTCTGTAAAATCTGATTTGATATTTGGATTCTATATGAAAAATTATGTAGGAATGACCTAAAAGATTGGTGGAAACAAAGAAGAAATGTTAATGTCAAAATAAATAAATAAAAAAGGGATTTAATTGAGCTTAATGTCAAGCATTAGTGTTTATGCTTGAAGTATTGGTAATTTGGAATGTGTTTGTACTTGGAATGATAGGCACATTGCAAGGAATCAAAGAGGAGCACAATTTTCCTAAAGAAGCCAAATTGATTAATTAACTAAGAGGTAGCATTGAACTCATAATTTGATTGCTTTCTTGCTTGTTTAAATTTGTATGTATTGCTTGATTGATGTTGCCATGATGTGATTGAGCAAATTATGTGATTATAAATGCAATTATATGTTGAATGTGCCTTGGCAATATTTATGAAGAATGGCTTAATTGCTTGATTAATTACTCTTTTTCTATGGCAAATGATATATGCTCATGAATTATTGCATAATGATGTTGATTTTATTTGCACATGTCATACTTTTACATAGCATACATTGCATGATGATTATGGTTCTTTGCTACTAAGATTTCTATGAAATCTCATTCCTCTCAATGTACAAACAATCAATAAGAATTCCAAGTGGTGTTACCAAAGGCCAGGAGAAAGGAAAGGAAATCATATTGGAAGATGGCTGAACTTAATGCCATTGAAATTATGTTTTGTAATTATTATAAATTGTTACGTATTATAGTGAACTATGTTGAAATATTATATTAATGATCAAGGATGCTTTACATGTGAGCATTTAATTAAGGAACCATGTTTAAGCATCTGTTATGTGAGTAGAAAGGTCATGTGGAAGAAAAAGAAAAGGAAAAAAAAACAAGAATTGCATACGAAGGGGATAAAAGTTGACTTTTTGAGGGTAAAATTTGACCCATAAAATTTTGTGCAACTAGATGAGTTTTGAGCTAAAACTTGGTAGACTTATAGATCATATTTTTAGCTTCAAAACAAGTAGTACTTCACTAAATTTTTAGTTTTGTACAAAAATTTATGCCTATCCAAAGTTAGGCATAAATTTTGAAAAATTGAAAAATGACTATATGAACAGTACCACTTTGAATGAAATCTGGGATTGATGGATGAGTTCTGGATGCTGATGAGTATTTTTATTTTAAAGAGAATGTCAAGACCTTTCCATAGAACTTAGAATCGTCTCATTTCAATTTTTCTAGAATTAGTTATGAATTTTCAAATTTTGGCCCTTGTAAGTTACGAATTTTTAAAGTTTAGCCTTTGTAAGGGTTACAATAAATAGTAACCCGAATTTAAGAAAACTCAAGGTTTAAATTTTTCTAACTTAAGGCCATAAGAAATGATCCAAAATGGTTCCAATTAAGATAAAATGAGATTTAAAAGTAAGGTATGATAAAGGGTTCCCGAGAAATCTTAGAAAAATCCTGTGAGGTGGCCATGACGAAATGGTCCAGAGAGTGTGAAAACATAGTTTGACGTAGATACGAATGCAAAACCTAGATTTTCAAATAAATGAATGCAAAATTATGAGAATAACTAAATGCAATGCAATCGACCAAGCTCTTCTCCTAGTCAAATAAGGGTTTGACACTCGGCTACAAGAGGGTTAAATTAATGACTCCCTGGTAACGGCACCACTGATTTGACCAAATTCCAATGCCTTAGGAGTCAAGATCACAAATTAACCAAGGATTGCACCATAATGGCACAACTTCGGGTCGTTTCACTTGTGGAGCCTTAATTGAACCCCAATAGCTAAATGTCTAATAAAACTTATAAAATTGGGATTGGTTGTTAAAAATTAGATTGAGAAAACTGAAAAGAACAATGTAAAGAAAATACTTGTTTTTGGGGTTTTAGTTATAAAGGCAATGTGAAGAAATGATTTGTATTAAAGGAATTCAATAAAATTGACTTTGGCAATGGGGATTTAGCTATCCATACTCTTTCAAAATAATTGGGAGTTTAAAACCACCAAGTTTGAGTTAAAACCCTAAATGATCATTTAGGTCCAATGCTTAAATTAGTGAAAACCACTTTGATCAAATTGAATCAACACCTTTTTAAAACACTATTATGAAAACCACGTAGTGTGTAAATGAATGAAATAATGCAATACTTTTTCTTGGTTACTAATCAGCACACAAGAGTCAATGGCAATCACCTAACTAACAATAATCATTGCAATCGATTAAAAGCCAAGATAAAAAGATAATGTCACATATAAATCAGAAAAACATTACATCATTTAGTTTAGATAGAAAGAAATCAATCACAAGGAATAAACTAGCTAGCTACCCAAGGTGGTAAATATAGCATTAAACCCTAAACCTAGAAGTTCAAATACATATAACCACAAATATTGAATTGGAAACTCCCCAGTACGATCCATGAGCTCAAGCTTGTATCCCCATCACTAAAGATCACCAACTTCAACCACTCATAGCTTCAATCTTGCTCCAATCAGTTCCAACACCCTTGACAGTCATGGATGATAAAATAGTATAGAAAGGTGGTGTAGAGATGGAATGATGAGGATAATCATTGTAGAATTGAGAGAATGATGATGAAATGATGTAAAATTAAAGGATTTCTAGATGGGAGAGGTGGAGAGTTGAGAGAAACTGATGGAGGCCAAATCTAGATAGAGTCTGATTGCTAACTACATAGATTTTTGAGTATTTAACCTAATTTGGAAGCCCTTAATGTCAGCTAACTGAAACTCTGTGTTTTGCTGTTTGAACACTTCACCACGGCCAAAAAAATATTTCACTATAGTGAAGTGGTACTGAGAGGTATTATCGAGAATTTCAAGGCTTTGCGTAGCGAAGCCATATATTGTGTCGCGACAATGGTGTCCAATGAGGGGATGATGCCTTCAAGTTCTTCTCTTGGCTTGGATTTGTGCATTCTTCTTCACTTTAGGCTCCCCATGATGCTTTTTAAGGTCTTTGACTCCTTCCTTGGTTCTCCAAATCTTTTCATTTACCAGTAATATCAACAAAACTTCTTATAATATATAGCTCTTCATGATCCAAGGTAAATGAAAATAAGCTAAGAGTCATTAAAAACACTTGAAAAAGCATGAATTAAATGTAAAAGGATAGTGATAAGAATTGGCTCAAAGATAGAAAAGAAATGTGTGAAAACACTTCAAAAACCTTAGAAATAACACAAGAAAGAGTATAAAAATATGGTCAAATCAGAGCACATCATCATACTATTCCATAATTGTTACATCCTAAAAATTTCATCTGGACTTAGGGAATTAAAAAATTGGGATGAGGGCCAATATAGAGAGTATACAGAAGGATGAAACAACTTTTGACGTGAAACCCTAATAAGACCTAGGCTGGCATTTTCAGAATTATCAGTCTATGAAGGGCGAAATGGGAAAATTGGTGAAAATTCAAGAAGATTCCCAAAAGATGGTAAAAGTATAAGTTAAAAGTTTTGGAACCTCGATGGAGGCCCTAAAGGTGAAAATCATGGAAACATAAATTATTACGGAATTTGCCGAATATGGAGGTTTTTCGGGAAAATAGTGAAAAAATAGAGGAAAATAATTATTTTAATTAGTTAGAGGTATCAATAATTTTGAAGAAAATATGAATTAATTATCTAAATATTTTTTGAATTTATAAAATTGGTTTTAGGCCCTAAAAGCATAGGAAATAATTTTAGGGAATTTACTTTCTCGTAATTACACCGATAGAGGCCTAATCGGGAAAAATTCAAAATAAATAGTTAGAGGTGGAGAAAGATTCTAAAAATCTCCAAATCACATCCTTATATGGAAAATAGATTTTTTATGGAGAGAAATGAATTTTTAGAGGTCTAAAAAAATTATGGAATGTTACTAGTAAATAATAACTTATAAAGTTTCAAAATAGTTTGAGATTGTGATGTGGTTTGTGGGCCATCTTTTTAGGCCATCTTAAACTGTTTGTGGGCCCTAATTAAGCCTAATTAAGACCCAATTTCATGCTGTTCTGGAGCCTTCAAATTAATTAAAGAAAAACCCAATTTTCATGTGATATTCTTGGAATATTCTAGTAGATGGACACTTGGATAAATCTAAAGGTATCATGCATTGGATGGTAGCTAAATAACCCCCCTTAGGTGGCATTTGTTCATCTAAAATGAGGGGGAAATGGCATATTATTTTGCCTATAATACCCCCTAAATATAAGAAAATGGTGAAAAATTGAAAAATAGAGGGAAGGTTTTGCCATTTTGATTCCAGATCTGAATAGCCAAAATTGTGAGGGATTTTGGGCAAGAAATCATGTAGATTTAATCAACAACTCATCAAGGTAAGTCTAAGCCTTGCTATAGTTAAGATTCAAGCTAGTTTTGGTTAGGATTTTTGCATGAAAATCTAAGGGGAAATGTGTAACATCCAAACTTTTGGGCCTAGAAGTACTAGAAATAGCCTGAATTGGATAGGCTACTAGACCCCTTTTGAGCAGAAGTCCCAAAGATGAAAAAGGAAGGCAAAGCAGTTTCAGGGACTAAACTGCAAAGTAAAAGTTTTAAGGGGCTAAAGTGTAATCAAAGTTAGAGGCTCCAGTAAAGTCTTGAAGGCTCAGAGAGAGAAAAGAGACTAGATACAGGCCAAAGGTTAAGCTAGAAGCCTCAAAGAGAGGATTACATGAAGCTAAGTCCAAGAAGGGACTAAACTGTAAATTCATAAAATTATGACCAACAGGAGTAAAAATGGAAGAGTATGCAGAGAATTCCAAGAAAATCCTAGAAAATGGGAAATAATATTCTAAGGCTCTTCTGTGAAGAGAAAAGATGAAAATACCCCTGAGGCAGCTTCAATGGAATTTATGAGGTTATTACCGGTAAAAAGTATACCATGTGAGGTAATTATTTAAAATAGTAAGAGACCTAAAAAATGTATACAAAAATGAGGTTAAATGGTTGAAAGGTTGGACTAATTTATAAAATTAGTCCTGCAACTAAAAGGCCAGTGGAGTGGCTTTAATAAATTAAAGAGCCGATTTTGCCGATAAAAGGGTATTTTGGTAAATGAATTTTTATGCAAGGTTTAAAGGAAGTGTTATGGCCTAAGAAAATTCATAGATATTCTCTAGAATTAAGGGGAATTTATGAAGCAGATAGAACAATTTTCTAAGCTCTGGAAGGCCATAAAGGAAGCCGGAGAAACGTGGGCCAAGTAAATTTGGATGAATTAAGTTTGATCCAACGGCTAGGATCTAATCTCCCATCTCCTCCACCACTTTTATGACACTTGGCATCTTCTAGAAGGTTGAGGTAAGCATGATGCAAGAAGATGATGCAAGGATGATGTAAAAGTCAACTTGAAGTCCCAAAATTACCCTTACCCTTTTCTATTAGCCGCCAAGGGTATTTTGGTCCATTTAAGCCAAATTGTTGGCTATAAATAGGCATTCGCTCCCCTTCATTTTCAGCCAAGCAAGGATCTATAGGGGAAACTCTACCACTCTTGCATCTAGAGAGAGAAAGAGCTATTTTTAGTGAGAGAAAGTCCACCTAAGTTCAAGCTTCAAGATCAAGGTATGTGGTGGCTGTAGCATCTGATTTGATGCCTATTTCGAATTAGTTACTGTTCATATCTGATTCTGAAATTTTCTATGCTTAAAGTACATTCTGTGAGATTTAAATCCATGGGTAGAACACTCCATTTGGATATGTGTACGATTTATGGTGATTTTTCAAAGTTAGAGATTGAAATCTGGAAACAGTGTTGAACTTTTAAAAGAGTGTCGAGTTTCGTACAATTTCGGTGCTGTTCAGCATAGAATTGGTTCCTAAAATTATTTTTCCTTCAAAGTTAACTTAAGGAGCTTTCAGTGAGACTTGAAAGCATTCAATTTTGATTTTTCTAGAATTAATTATGAATTTTCAAAATTGAGCAAAAATTCTGGAGATTCTGTGTGAACAGTATCCGCGAACCAAAATTTCCAGATTTGATCTTCTTGAATCTAAGGCCATCTAAAATGGTTCTAATTGACAAGAAATGGATCATAAGGATGAGAAATGATGATATTTATGTTAGAAAAGCTAGAAAGAGAACCCTAAGACTAAGAGAAAGGGTTGAGGTTCAAGAGAGCTAGCTTTGAACTTTATGTAATCTAGTGGTCCTAATAGATTGTATGATCATTATGACTATGTTTAGGACCTTTGGAACATCCAAGAGGATGTTTGATGATGTTGACCGAAAGCTAACATGGTTGGAAAGTCAAGGGAGTCAAAGGAAAAGTAAGAGGAAGGCTTGAGGTGTAAGGTAGTGAACTTACCTATTGTCATTGCTTGATGTGGTATGCTTGTGTGTTGCCATGTACATGTTATTGAATGTTATTGTGACATGTTTTAGCTGCTATAATTGCTATTCATGATGAGTAGATTATGTCTCCATGGCCATGCATCAAGAAGTTAGCTTTGAGCATGCTAGTATGTCACTAATTAACAAGAGAATAAACAAGTTGCGTGTAGTGCATGAGCATCCATTTAGCATGATTAATATAATATTATTTGCTACTGAGATTCCCCCAAATCTCACCCCCTCCCTAACCAACCATTTAGGTCAATCAATGGTGGGCACTAATGGCATGAGAAGCAAGGAGAAGTGGAGAGTTATTGATGCTAATGATTGATATTATTATTTAATGTATAATTCTCCTATGTTATGACTTATGTTGTGAATGCCATGTATTTAATTATAAAGCTTATGGTGTGTATAAGAATGTATGAGCATGAATGGGAAAAAGTAAGCCCATGTTAGGTATGCCAAAGAAATAAAAAGAATTAAAGTAAATAGATGTTAAGGGATAAAACGTAGGTCATGGAGCAGTTAGTTTCAAGCTTCAGTTTGACCTATCATATGAATAAGTTAAGTTACAAAGTTTGGTATACTTATAGTGAACATCCCAATCTTTAAAATGAGTGGTAAATCACCTCATTTGGATGTGTATACGAAGAGATATGAATTTTCAAAGTTAAGGCGCAGAATCTGAAAAGTCCAGATTTTACCAAACGAATAGTAATCTTAATCCAATAAAATGTACGTTTTCAATGAGGATGATTTCAGTTGAATATTTTTTCCCTTAAATAGTATTGAAAGAGCTTTCCATAGAATTTTGGAACACCTCCATACGATTTTTCTAGAATTAGTTATGATTTTTCAAAGTTGGACCTGTAATCTGAAAACTGGACAGTGAACACTAATTTTTCAAAAATTAACGTCCAAATTGAAGTTTTTAAGTTTAAGACCATCCAAAGTGGTTTGGAATGGTTCTAAATGACTGATAAGGTACTATATAAGTAAGGTGTGATAAAATGCTATGGATTTTTGGCCTGATTATGTAACCATTAGGGAAGGATAGAAACTTTAAATATGATGTGGAATAAGCTTCTTTAAGTAGTATGTGGAGTGATTTTTGGAAAAAAAAAACGAAGTTAGGGTTTTATGTGTTGTAATTCGGCTAAAAGGGGTTTATGGTACAGGAGATTGTTTCACCTTAAGTTGATGATTCCAATGGGTTTAGAATGTGTTTTTGTGTAATGATATACTAAAGGAAAGTGTGTAAAATCATTAGAATCAAAAGCAGAATTTTTGAAAAACCTATACCCCCTATTCGGCCAAGGCTGTTTGATAAGGAAGGAAATTGATTCTTAAAAATCTGATTGGGATATTTGAATTCTACATAAAAAATTGTGGAAATAAGCCAAGAGATTATTAATTCCAAAGGATGAACAATTTTGTTAAAAATCAAAGAAAAGGAGGGAATTAAGGAGGTTAAGGTCAAAGTTTTGTATTTAAGTTGTATAATTGCTAATGTGGATTGGAATTACAATTATACTTGAATTGATAGGTTTTGTAAGAAGAAAACAAGGAGAGGCTAATTACATCAAGGAGGCCGAAATTACTTAAGCTTGGAAAGGTAGCATTGAATTATAATTTGAATGTTTATCTTGCTTGCTTAATGTGGTTATGTTGATTGCTATAGTTGAGGAACTTGTGTTGTGATAATTGTTGACTTAATGACATTGGATTGTGCTTTGGCCAAATGCATGCAAATATGTGAATGTGAAATTGTTAAATTTCCTCTCTTGTGATAATGCAAAACATGATTTTATGTGACTTGAAGATGTCTTGAAGTTCCAAAGCATGTCACATTAGATCTTGCTTGATTTGTATGACAATTATAATTCTCTGCTACTGAGATTTCTATGAAATCTCATTCCTCCTATGTCAATTTATATCCTAAATAGAAAGTGGCTCATCCATAAACAAAGGCAAGGAATTGGTGTTGGGTTGAAGGAATAATGTGAATTATGTAATGTTACATGATGTTATGTAATATTTTGACAAACTTTACAATGATGTTGTAATGGAATTCAAACTATATTGCCTTGTACCTATGTTTATACAATGTGCTTGATGATGGAAATATGGTTCATGGAATACTCAAATGGGATGGCACATGCAAAAAGGAAAGAAAATTCAAGAAAAGTATGATTAGGGGACGGAAATGCCTTAAATAGGGACAAATTTGTGCCACATAAAATAATGAGCAAATGAACAAATTTAGACCTAAAATTTGGTAGACTTATAGATCTTGTTTTTAGCTTTAAAACCAATGTAGATCACTAACTTTAGAGTTTGGTCCTAAGAAATATGTTCTTCCAAAGTTGGGCTAAAATACTAAAAATTCAAAAATTGACCAAATGAATAGTACAACTTGTAGAATTTTCTGGCTCTGTTTCAGATGGATATGAGGCCAATGATTATTTTTTCTTTATAGAAGGCATAATAAGCTTCAAATAGAAATTAGAACCACTCAATTTCAATTTTTCTATATTTAGTTATGAATTTTCAAATTTGGTCTAAAATTCTGTGAATAGTGTACGAAAAACCAAAAAGAAAAATTTTAAAGTTAAAATTTTTCCGTCCTTAAGCATTGAGTAATGACTTTAAATGGTTCCAATGGATATACAATGACGTAATAAAGGAGGTGTGACAATAACTCAACTAAGCATATTGCCAAGGTATCAAATGCAAAGAGTTCAATACATCACATCGCATCTAACTTAACCGTAGTGAGCAAACAAACAATGCAAGTTAACATCAAAGTTGTAAGTTCTTGTGACCTCTTTCAAGATTGACACTTGCGTTCCTTCCTTTATCCTTGAGCTTTTCTTGCCAATGGATAATGCCTATCAAATGCTTCTCTATTTCTATCTATAAGGCATTTCTAGCATATTTCACACAGACCAAGTAAAACCTTAAAATGCATTAACTCTCCATTAAAATATAACAATTTTCCAACTTGACCCATATTTAATATATACACATTTCAAAAAATATAATTACCTACACCATAATAAATGAAGGAAAAAATAGTGCATTCATGCTGAAAATTTAATGAATTGACTTATAAATATGACCAAAAAAAATTCTCTCTTTGCCTTATAAATAGGACTAGAGGAGTATATAATAGGGGCATTGTAAGTTCAACTCAAGTAACAACAATGACTTGACATAAACCCCAACCCTTATCTTTGACTTTAGGGTTTTTGTGTCATCTTTCTTAACATAACTTCCACATGTTTTTCCTGCATGATTTTGTATAAAGAATCCATCTATGAGCTTAGATTCATCCAAATCCAACTCCTTGCCTTACTTCTCTCTTTGGTCGAAACATATGTATGCGTGTAACAAGTTGGAATTCTTTCATAAATCAAGTTACAACATAAGTTTCCAACCTTTTTCTATGCTTTAATCCCTAGGCCACCATTTATTCATTCATGTCATGACTTGTACCATTTTGGCCAGCAAAACACCTTAGGATTTTAGCCATTCCATCAAAATCAAATCCAAACCAATCACTAATCAAGGCAATTAAACCCTAAAAAGAATCCTTAACTTACCTTGTGTGTTGCCTTGAAGTTAACTTGATTTTCTTTTTCTATTTTCTCTTCCTTTTTCCTTTGATTCGGGTCCTTATGTTGGCTTAAAATAAGGGCTTTGGAGGGAGTATTTATAGATGAATTTTTGCCTTTGGTTTTTCTTGTGGGAAATATTAGAATTCCAATGGCCATTTGTCCATTTTCATCAAGCCATCTTTTACATGATCATGCCAAGTGTTATAGGAAAATAAGATAACTATCCATATGCTCCCTCACATCATCTTCCTTACATCATCTCCCTTATATCATCAAGTTAGGTGGCACAATCTTGGAAGAAGAAGGAAGAAGAAAAAACCAAATTGAACTCATGAACACCTCCTCTTCTTGCCAAGTGTCTTTAGCATAAAAATGGTGCCAAAATTGCTTTAAAATGGGAGGAAAAATTGTCCGAACAAATTTTAGGTTATTCAAATGTATAACTTCACGATATTGATTAATTTTTCTTGGATCCTATCCAATCCAGTTATTCTAAAAATTTGTTTTTCTGCCCCAATAATTTTCTTTTATTGAGAGGGAATTCACTAATTTTTCTTTGATCAAAATTCAACCTGTAACTCCTTCTATTCAAAATTTTCCAAAATCAACATTTTATTTCATATTTAAATATTTTTAAAGCCAACATTCTCACTTTCAATATTGGGAATAATTTTACAATCTGTAGTAACTCCTAATTAATATTTTCTCATTTATGTCTGGACAATTAAGACCTCTATACATTTAAAATAATTCACTTTGACTAATTATTCCTATTTAGCCAAAAATACCTATAGTTATAGAAAATTTTCTAATAAATAATTCTCATTTTGTTTTCACATTTTAGGCCTCAAATATTGTTCTAGGCACTTTACTTTATTTTTTATAAATTTTTGGGAATTTTCAGAAATTTCAGGCATAGCTTCTTTGACGGAAATCTTTCAAAATGACAGCTTGGTCCTTGCCCGAGTTTTACTTTAAAAGTTTTACTATTTTATCTAGCCCACAGTTAATTCTAAATCCCTCATCCCATAGGTTAAAATTTATAGGATGTGACATTTTTCCTTCTAAATAAAGGCAACGGTGAGGAAAATGAATGATGATGAAACATCCTTCCTTTAACCACTCAAAGTATGCATTTGAAAGTGTTACAATTCAAGTGAATCACGAAACAAGCTCCTAGATTGAAAATTTACAATTGATTACTTAGCTTACTGTTCACTTGAAAAATCTAGATTGTTGGTTCAACTTTGAAAAATCATCACTAATTATAGAAAAATTGTATTGAGATGGTTCAAAATTGTATTTGAAGCTCTTTGAGTTCTTTACAAGGAGAAAATATAGAACTAGACTTAACCCTTGCCAATTAGTATATTCATTGAAATTTACTTTTTATTTGGTCAAAACTGTACTTTCTATTTTCTCTGTCCTAACTTTGATCAAGTATAATTCTTAGCACACATCCACTTTAAGTGATCTATCGCTTGTTTTAAAGCTCAGGATGTATACTTTAACCATGCTAAATTTCACAAGCAGAACCATCATTTGCCATACCTCCACTCTATCACTAATTTATGGCTCTTTTAGGGATGCTTTATCCCCCTAACTTGTTTCAATAAATCATAATTAATTATTTCCAAGCATAATCTCATTCCATCAACCCATAAACTATTCCCATAGAGAATCATAGCCAAGCATACATACCATTATAATCATTTATCATCACATACCATCATTGGCGCATCTATAACATACATTGTTATATACATTATACAATGTAATACAATACAATTCTTAAATTCTCTTCCTCTTTTCCTTGCTCCTACTTCATGCATCCCTTGCTTGATCATCATCTCCTATTAGGGTTAGTTAAGGGAGAGTGAGATTCGAGAGAATCTAACTCATGCTTATTTATAACTATTCTCATGCTCAATGTTTCACATTAACATGCATGGCCATGGGAAACATCAATAAAATAGAGCATCATGCTAGCATTTACATCACATATCATCATCAAATCACATAATGCACATCAACACATAAGCATACATAGCAAGCACACAAGAAAGGTAAGTTCACTACCTTGTATCCTTAAGTTTTTTTTTCTTGCTCCCTTTTGCTCTCAACCATTAAGGTTGCTTGTTCAACCTTTGTCATTGCTTTTTTTCTTGATGTCTCATGGCCCTAAATGCATCAACACTTTATTTTCTTTGAACTATATTAACTTCTAACTTTTGAGTTTGATTTCCAAGTTTTCTAAAATTAATTCCATATACTATTCCCACACAATTTTGTATGTATAATCCATTTTCAAGCTCAAAATAATCAAAATCAAGCTCCTTCCCCATGAACCAGCCTTGACCCAATAGTATGCACTTGGGGTCTAAAATTTCCATTTTTAATTCTAATGCTTCCAAACTTATTTTCTTACCTTTATCCTACACAATTTTTCATTTTAAACACATTGGAAGCATCAAAATCATCAAAATGTAATCCTAGCCCTAAGAACCAGCTCTAGCCAAAATATTACTTAAGTTACATAATCATGAAATTCAACCAATTTCAACATAAAACCACTTGATTCTTGTTCCTTTCAAGCCTTTAAACATTATTTTAACATCAATTTCATCTTTCCCTACACTTAACCATTTTGTGCAACATTAAAATCCATAACCAAGCTTAATAACAACAAAGGGTACTGAAAACTACATCAAAAAGCCATGAACATACCTTGTTTTAGAGCTTAATCTTGCATGGGATCACTTGGCATTTCTCTCTCCTTATTTTCTATCATTTTGGATGTCCAAATTGAGAGAGGAATGGCAGGTCCATTTGTCTATAAATACCCCTCTCTAAAATACAAAAAAATATTGAAAAATTAGAAAAAGAAGGGGAGGTACTGCCATTTTCATTCCAAACCAAGGTAGTCTTCTTATCCTGAAGTTTCAAGCTAGTTAGTTAGGGTTTTTGGCCTGAAAAATTAAGAGAAAATACTGCACAAATTTAGTTGACATGCTTGGCTATTAGAAAAGTAAAGAAACCTTAAATATGATATGGAACAAGCTTGTTTAAGTGGTGTATGAAGTGGTTTTTGGAAGAAAATCAACCTAAGGCTATATATGTTCATTTCGGCCAATGGGTGTTCTTGCTGGAGGAGTTCGATTTGCATCGATTTAATAATTCTAATGGGTTTAAAATGTGTTTTTGTGTAGGGATATGGTATTGGGAAGTGTTTAAAATCATTGGAATAAAAAATGGGATTTTTAGAAGCTTAAACCCTCTATTCAGCCACTATAATTTCATAGGGAAGGAGTTTGATTTTTGAAAGAATGATTTGGTATTTGGATTTTTCATGAAAAATTATGTAGGATTGAGCCCAGAGATCACTAATTCTAATGGAGGAATTATTTTGTTACAAATCAAAGAAAAAGGGGGAAATGTTAAGTTAAAGATAAAGGACTATGTTTAAGTTGTTTGGTTATTAATATAGCTTATATTTATGCTTGAATTAATAGGCTTTGTGAGGAGGAATCAAGGAGAATCATTATCCCTTGAGGAGACTGAAACTACCAACTATTAAAAGGTAGCATTGAATTATAATTTGATTGTTTATCTTGCTTGTTTAATGTGATTAGGTTGATTGCTTGAAATAAAGAATTTATGTGGTGATGATGGTTGACTTTATGACATTTGTTTGTGCTTTGGCCAAATGCTAATTTGAAATTGTTGATGTTCCTCTTTTAGTATGATGCAAAATATGATTTATGTAACTTGAGGATGTTTGAAGTTTTATAACATGTCATATTATACTTGTTTGATTTACATGACAATTGTAATTCATTGCTACTGAGATTTCAATGAAATCTCACTCCCCTCAATATATAAATAGTAATAGGAATCCCAGGTGGTGTCACTGAGAGCAAGGAAAAAGAAAAGGGATTCACTTGGAAGAGGAGGAAGTTTGTTGTTGTTGAAATAATGCTATGTGATTATATACATTGTTATGTGTACGTATGAAATTATATCGAATTGCTGTATCAGTGATAAGAGTACCTTACATGTAAATAATTGGTTAATGAATCATGATTAGAAAAGCTAGATGAAATGAAAAGGAAAGACAAGACAAGAATGGTATGAAAAAGGGTAAAGGTTGACTTTTTAGGAGCAAAGTTTGACTAACAGGATTTTGAGCTATTGGATGAATCTAGATCTAAAACTTGGCATGCTTATAGATCTCATTTTTAGCTTTAAAGTAAGTGGTAATTCATTAAATTTGGAGTTTTGTATAGAAAGTTATACCCTTCCAAAGTTGGGCATAAATCCTAAAAATTAAAAAATGACTAAATAAATAGTACCACTTTGAATGAAATATGGGATTGATGCATGAGATCTGGATACCAACGAGTATTTTTTCTTTAAAGAGCATATCAAGAGCTTTCCATAGAACTTAGAAATACTTTGTTGTAAATTTTTTATAATTAGTTATGAATTTTTAAAATTGGCTCAAATTGCTGTGAATAATGTACAGAAATCCGAAAATGGAAATTTTAAAGTTGAAATTCTTCCACCCTTTAGCCTTGTATAATGACTTTAAATAGTTCCAATGGATATATAATAAGGCAATAAAGGAGGTGTGACATCAAGGATTGATGCAAAACATTAACCTAGGTGAAACAAATCCTCCTTTCAAGGCCTTAGCCTACTAAGACGTGTAATAGAAAACAATTTTGAATTTTAAGACAAAATCAACGAATATCAAAGTCAAAATCACCAAGCATGTTGCAGCATCCTTCTTTAGTTTTGTTTCCCTTATGTTTTGAGCAACAAACGTAAGATATTTGCTCAACAAAGAAAGCATATAGGAATTCATAGAGGTCATTTTGCCGAATGCACACCATGGTCAATCCATAAAAAGAATATGCCAACAAGTTCAAAAAATCCATTGCCATAAAACATCGCCATTGAGGAAGTTAAGTAGCCTTCCAACAAGTTTCATGGGTTTAACCCAAAAATTCTCATCGTATAGGATATTCCACCCTAGGGACCAACTTGAACAATCGTATGGGCTTCTTAGCCTAAATTAATGTGAAGTCCAATAGCACTTGGTAAAGATCATCAAGCATAGAGTCACAAGTACATGTTGCTGAAGAAGGTTCAAGGAGCATCAATAAAGACCCAAAACCTTTTACCTTTGTAATAACCTTACACAACTCAATTCCTTCGACCTCTCTAATATTAGGGTCTAACCCGATTTTAATACCCATGCTACCCGAGTAGAATGCAAATCCATCTTTGTTCTCCATGAGTTGATCTCTACCTTTAATGATTAATAGCTCGCTTCTAGCCTTATGATCTTCAATTGAAGAATAATACACATAACTCTTTCTCATCTTAGTAGTGTTGGACAGTAACTAATGGTGTGACAATGTGGTAATTAGATACAACAAATACACAATGGCCTAGACTCAAGGTTTCGACATTGGTTGCCAAGGCAACTTGCACAGTTAAGAGACTACTAAACCCCTTCATCTTTTTAATGAATGAAATTAGCTTTGTGGGCTTCAACAGATGTGAAAAAGGCATAAGTAGAGAAGTATTTGTAGAAAACACAGACAGAGAGGTGTCGGCATGTAACAGAGAAGAAACACATCAAACAATTGGGTGGACTTACAACTTGGATTTACCCCTAGGTGTCTATAGAAGTTGCCTGAACTGATGGCCTAAAATGGAATAAGACCTAAATTGTAACACCTTAGTTTATAACCATATATAAAGTCAAAACATATCAGATGGAACAACATTTCATGATATTAGGCTTTGAAAAATCACTTTTTTGGGTTATTATTCATTTGGTAACCCTAAGATTTTGGCCAAATTTAAAGATTCATAACTAATTCTAAAAAAAATCAAAAAGAGGTGGTTATAAGTTCTCTTTGAAGCTCTTTTATTTCTTTGCATAGAAAAAATTCTCAGTAGGCAAATACCTTTACCAATTGGGCTCTATTTTTCATGCAAAAAGCCCTGTTCATTTGGTCAATTTTTAATTTCTAGCTTTTCTATACACTTAATTTCTGGCTTTTTACCATCATTTAAAAAATTCATAACTTTTAGCACATAGCTCCAAATTAGGTGATCTACCACATAACTTTTAGCACATAACTTTTTACCATCATTTGGTCTATTTGAAACTTGGGGTATAAATTGTAGGTTCACCAAACCTCATGACCAGATTCCATCATTTAGTTAGAAAAGTCATAGCCATCATGGTTTTTTTAAAGTATTTTGAACCTTTATAATTGCATTAACTTATGAAATTTAAACCATGATCTTCATATTTATCAACTACCATTTATGTTATCATGTACTTAAGCATAATGATACCTCCCAAAAGGTGGGAACATTATTTCATGCAACTATTCATCAAAGTTTACATAAATTATATAATTTTACTCGAAGTTCATAATTACAAAACATAGATAGACACACGGTTGCATGACATTTCATGCAAATTTCCTCATACTTCCACATTCTTCCTTTTATCCTTTAAATTTTTAGCCCTTAATAGTAGCAATTAGATATAAAAGAGGAGAGATTTCAAAGAAATCTCAATAGCAAAGAATAATAATTATAATTTTAACAATGCAATGTTATATCATGTTGCATGTAATGAACATTTTCATGCATTCTCATATAGTATCATGCCATGGAAAGAGAGCACATAAACATGCCATTAAGCAACCTAACTATAAATATTTCCAAAGCATGAAATGCAAGGAGTTAAACACATTACATCATAGCTAACTCAATCACATCATGGCATTAAAACACATAGCAAAACAACAAATACAAGGTAACAATAAAATTGTAAGTTCTTGCTACCTTGCTCAAACTCTTGCGTTTTGCTCTCTTTCCTTTGTTATTGACTTTTTCTCTTGTCTAAGATCAATGCCTATCAATTACAAAATAAAGGCATTCAAAGTTTCAATCCAAACAACTTTATTAAAAACCTAACCCAAAACCTTAACCTTCTATCTTCAATTTTAGTGTTTTTGTATCATCTTTCTTAACATAACTTCTATATGCTTTTCCTACACGATTTTTCATATAGAATCTATATTTGAACTTAGATTCAACAAAATCCAACTCTTTCACCTGGATTCAAGCTTGGCCGAGATAGAGGGCATTTAAATCCAAAAATTCCATTTTCAACTCTAATGCTCCCAAACATATTTTCTCAACATAATCCTACACAATCCAAACTCATTGAAAGTATTAAATTAACATGAATAAAATCTTAGCCTCATGATCTAAGTTCGGCTGAAACATGTACTCTAGGGTTACATGTTGAAATTTTTTCATAAACTAAGTTACCACACTAGTTTCCAGCCATTTTCTATCCTTAAGTCCCTATGCCATCTTTTGATTATTCATCACAAGTTATATGGCATTTTGGACAGCATGGTATCATAAGGTTTTATCCATTTTTCTCCATCCAAATCAATTTCAAAACAACCACTAATTAAGGTAATTAAATTCTTAAGGAAAACTTTAACTTTCTTGGACAATTGCTTAAAGTAAGCTTAGTATTCTTCTTCCTCTTTCTCTTTCTTTTTCTCTTCCTTTTCTTCAACTTAAAAGCAAAAGCTTCCCTCCCTAGTTTTCCAATTTTGGCCAAATTTCTCACTTATAGAGAGTATCTATAGACAAATTTTTGTCCTTAGGTTTCCTATTTTGCCCTTGGTGAAAAGTTATAATTCTTTTGTCCACTTGTCCTATGATTAAGTCTTCCATCCCATGATCATGCCACGTGTCCTTACACCTATTACCCATGTGATTATAAAATGTTATTTTATTATAATTTGACTACCTCTAATTATATCCTTTGCTAAATTGTACAATTCCATCCATGTCCTCCTCTTAAAAACTGGCCCCAAAAATGGTAGGAAAATGGGAGAAATAATTGTCCCATCAAGCTTTACGTTATTCCACTATATAATCTCATCATATTGATTTTTTTTTTATAGATTTTGTCAAATCCAGTGGCTCTCAAAATTTATTTCTCCATGCCAATAACTCTTTTTTATTCAGAAGAAGTTCTCCAATTTTTTTCAAATCAAAATTTGACTTATAACTCTTTCTATTTAATTTCCGAAATCAATCTTTTACCAGCAAAATTCCACTATAAATATTTTTAAAGTTAAACTCTACATTGTCAGAAGTCAAGAATGCTTATACAATCTGTTATAAACTCTCAAAAAAAATTTTCTTTTTTTTGAATAATTGAGACCTCTATATATTTAAAATAATTTACTTTGTCTAACATACTCCTAATTAGCCAAAAATCTCAATAATTACAGAAAATTTTGTAATAAATTACTTTCATCATATTCTCATCCCTTGGTCATTAATACTATTCTAGACACTTTGTTCTATTTTTCATGAATTTTTAGAAATTTTTAAAAATTTTAGGCATAGTTTTCAATATTACCCTTTCTTGACCGGAATTTTTCAAAATGATAATCCAGTCTCTGTCTGGGTTTTATTTCAAAAGTTGCTCCATCTCTATCTCTATTACATTGCCTAGCCCTTAGTCAGTTCTCTAAATTTCTTATTTACTAGGTTAAAATTAACAGGATATGACATAAATAACCCAGAATCATGAGTCCGAGTAGTGAACTACGTTGCAATTATCAGAGAGAATGTTTGAGTAAAGAGGAGTAGATGTGTTATCATGCACAACTTGGTGAGGTTGAGAGTTTAGCACCTAGGTTACTCAACAATTTCAATGATGTAAATAGAGAAAACCATGACAAAGAAGTATATCAACACCTTCATTGCTTAGCAGAGGTTCTAATTAATTAATGCAATCTCAATGCTCCCAATAACATGTTTGGTTGTATTAGATCCCTTACTCATGGAGTCTTCCAGTCCCTGAAACTTGAATTTCTCCTCATTGTTTTCACAATCTCCATCTCCTACTTCACCATGGTCCTTTGATTCCACCATTGTTTAGCATCAACTTTAACGTTTAGTTTCTTATGTTTTGCCTTATTCATATCATCATATTTAGTTAGTCTATTTTTGGTTGCATTGGATTCTTGGAGATTTAGGTCATTCCTATATTCATCTTTATCTTTCTTATCCGATTCTTATAGTGGAGTCGTCCTCTATCAATATCTTTCACGAATCTTGGCACAACAAATGGCAGAGGAAAAAGTGCTTAGGCTAAACCATTAGACCTAGTCTTGAACCTCTGGCTTATGGTCAAGAATGAAAAGCTTTATGGTAGTGGAATTAGGCAAAGTGTAAATAGTAAATGCTCCCCAAGTTGCTTGGCATAATCCTTTACTGTTAAGATATGCCTTACCTGTCCCAATTCTTGAATAGCTGTGAAGATCGATTAGTAACTAGTGGTGATGACAGCCAGAGTACTGGCTCTAATGCCATCAGTAATAGTAAAATAGGAAAATGAGAGTAAAAGAGTACTATTCAAGACAATAGACAATTGATGCCTAATACAACCATATTTACTTAGTTACCCTTCTACTACTATTAACCATTTATCACCATACGTGCTAGCTATGTTTTGTAATTCATGGAGACATAAAATTTGGAGCCTTATAATTTCTAATTCCCTATAACGCTGACCACATACTCCTAATTGAAGCAAATTCAACTTAGCATACTCTTGAAACCCTACCCCTACTACCCAAAAAGAGGTAAATTAAGGGGGAAAAGCCATTAGAGTAGGTAATAATGTTATTATAGTATTTGAAATCAAATACTTGTAACATTAGTTCAAAATACATATATTGCTCCTCACACATTCTTTCCATGATTCAGTTCTATCTAGATACTAGATAGAATATCCCAAATAGTGTAATGTCCTGATATGGGCTCTAAAGTATAAGAAGTAGTATAAGCCAGGAATGCTATTCGACTACTTTATGTCAGAATTCCAGAAGTTCCCTATAAGGATGAGAGGATTCCTAGGGATTAAACTGCAAAGTAAGAGTTTTCTAAATCAAGAGATAAATAAGTTCGAGTACCTCATGAAATCTCAAGGACTTGAGTATGAGAATTAGAGATGACTAAGGGCCAAAGATTATGTTAGGAACCTCAGTGAGATGATTTCTGCGGCTGCACCAAAGCAAGGACCTAATTGTAAATTTGAAAAATTTTAGGACAAAAAAAGTAGTGACAAAAGTATGCTCAAAATTTTTTTTAAAAATTCTTAAAAAATTTCAAAATATGGGAAATGAGATTTTGAGGCCCGTATGGGGTTACAAATGATAAAATTCCTAGGGCTTTTGGCTAATTATGAATATTAGTTGAAATTAAATTATTTAAAATACAAAGAGGCATCAGATAATTGAAAAAAATGGAGAATAATAGTAGAGGCATTATCAAAAGTTTTAAAAAAAAAATATGTCCCCAGAAAGCAAAGAGGTTGACTTTAATAGAATTTAAAACCTATTTATACACTATTCAAGAAAAGTCAAAATGAACAATTTATAGGTTGACTTTTGACTCGAGAAAAGTTAGAGAAATTCCCCATGATGAATGTTGTCACATCTCAAAATTTTCATCTGGCAATAAAGGATAAAAAATGGGGATGAGGGTCAATGTAGAGGTTTTGGAAACTCAGTTGAGGCCCTGAAAAGGTCCAAGCTGGCATTTCCGTAATTATCGGTCTAGGAAGGACAAAATGGAAAAATTTGAGAAAAATTCTAGAAATTCCTTGAAAATGGGAAAAGTGCAAAGTAGAGGTTTTGGAAACTCAATTGAGGCCCAAAAGGTGGAATTTTGGTGAAAATGAATTATTATGGAATTTGCCGTAAACGGAGGTTTTTCGGGAAATTATTGGGAAAATGAAGGAAAATAATTATTTTAATGATTTAGAGGCCTCAATAAATTCGGAGATTGATGGAAAATTCATCTAAATATTTATTTGAATTTATAAAATTGATTTTAGACTTGGAAGCTCAAGAATTAATTTTATGCAATTTATTTTCCTATAGTGACACTGATAAAGGCCTAATCGGAGGAAAATTCAAAATAAATACCCAAAGGTGGCAAAAAATTCTGAAAACTTCCAGATCATATTCCCATATTAAAATGTGAATTAGCATGGAGAGAAATGAATTTTTTGGAAGTCTAGAAAAATTATGGAAGGTTACTAGTGAATAGTAACTGATAAAGTTTCTAATTGGTTTGAGTGATTTGGTTTATTGGCCATCTTTTTGGACCAGCCCAAACCATTTGTGGGACCCACAATAGACCCAATTGAAGGCCCAATTCATACAGCTTCCAGATCCTTTAATTTTAATTAAATAAAATGTGAAATTAAGAGATATTTGTGTGAAAAAATCTAAAAAAATGCCACATGGAGTGATCTGAATATTTTCCACACTTGATGGCAGCCACATACACCTCCTTAGGTGTCTAATTTCATCCAAATTAGGGGGAAAGAGGGCAAATGGAATTTTTCTATAAATACCCCTTGAAAATACATGAAAAATGTTAGAAAATAGGAAAAATAAAGGAGAAACTCTGCCACTGTTCATCCAGCTACCTTGCACAAAATTCTTGAGGATTTTTAGGCAAGAAATCATCCAACTTACTTCAAGGAAACACTAAGGTATGTCCAAACATCAATATCTCTAAGTTTTACATTGATTAAAGAAGGATTTTTGCTTGGGAAAATGCTGGAAAAATACTAGAAAATTCTGAAAAATACAATTGAGATGTGTGATGCTTAGAGAAGGATAGAAACCTTAATAATCAAGTGGAATAAGGAAGATTAAGTGGTGTATGGATTGATTTTTGGATGAAATCAAAGTTAGGGTTTAAGTTGAGAATTTTCATCTAGCATTGTTCATGCAGGAGCTGTTTGGTTTTGCTTGATTTGATGATTCCAATGGCTTTAAAATATGTTTTGTGTAGGGATATGATGTTGGAAAGTGTTTAAAATCATTGGAATCAAAAATAGAATTTTTGGAAAACTAAGGACCCCTATTCAGCCAAACCAGGTTCATGGCGAAGAAATGTGATTTTCAAAAATATGATTGCTCCATTGGATTCCTCATGAAAAATTGTGTAGGATTGAGTCATGAGGTGATTGATTCTAAAGAAGAAATCAATTTGTTAAAAATCAAAGAAAAAGGGGGGAAATTGTCAAGTCATGTTAAAGTGTTGAAACTAAGTTGTCTTGTAATTAATATGGCCTATGTTTATACTTGGTTTAATGGGCATTGAGAGGAGGAATTGAGGAGAAGCATTGCTCTTTGGAGGAATTAAGTGGACAAGCTTTGCAAAGGTAGCTTTGAATTATAATTTGATTGTTTATCTTGCTTGTTTGTTGTGATTGTTGTTGCTTGGATTGGAGGAACTTTGTGGTGACATTAATTATTTAATTGACATTGGTTATGCTTTGGCCAAATGCTTTGTGATATGTCAATGTGGATAATATGATATTCCTCTCCTTGCATGATATTTGGTATGAATTCCTATGAGTTGGGAATGGTTTGGATTGCATGACATTTCACAATTAAACTTGCATTGATTTACATGACAATTATAATTCATATGGTACTGAGATTTCTTTGAAATCTCATTCCTCCTATGTTATTTTATGCCCTAATTAGGAAGTGGACCAAGCATGGATCAAGGGAAGGAATTGGCCTTGGCATGAAATGGCTTTATGAATATTATGTTATGTTAGAAACTTTTGCAATGTATAATGAACCTTACATGGATTTTGTAATAAGTTATGGATGACATTTTGATGTAAATTATATTGTTATCCCATGTTCCAATGTTGGAATTATGCTTGAGGCATTGTGGAAGGAATGTGGTTGAAGGAAAAAGGGAAAATAAATCAAGAAAATGGTAATTAGGGGATAGAAATTCCCCAAAAAGTGCCAAATTTGTAGCATATAAAATAATAAGTAATTGTTGAATTTTAGACATGAAATTTTATAGCCAAACAGATCTCATTCTTAGCTTTAAAACAAGTGGTAATTCATTGATTTTGGAATTGTGTGCTAAGAGTTATGCCCTTCCAAAGTTGGGCAAAAATACTGGAAATTTGAAAATTTACCAAATGAACAGTATACTTTGACGAATTTCCTAGAATTATTCTGGATAGAATTGGACCTAATGATTATTTTTCCTCTGTAGAACACTTAGCAAGTTTCACATGAAAATTGGAACCATTTTGTTTTGATTTTTCTGGATTTAGTAATGAATTTTCAAAATTGGCCCATTTTTTGATGAACAGTTTACGGATAAGATGAACAATAAAATTCTGAATGTCAAATTTTTCATCCGGAAATGTTACGAAACGACTTATATTGGTTCCAATTGATGTATAATAGGTTATAAAGAGAGGTGTGACAAATGTCTCATCTGGCAATAGGATAATTAGAAATAAGAAATATTCCTAAATAATTAAGGGCCAAAAATGATAAGGAGAAATAGAAGAATTTTGGTGGAAAATAAGTATTATGATTTTCCAAGTCAATTATAAAAATTTGACTAATTAAGAAAAAATGGTCAAAAATGAGTGTGAAAAATATTTCCAAGCCTTAGAAAATTAAGAAAAAAATAAGGTTAATAACCTTTGAGAATTATATGAGATTATATAACTGGTTTTGATGACCAAATTACTCTTAGAAAAATTACAAAGGAATTTAAGGGTAATTTAGGCCAATTTAAGGGATTTTATTTGGAAAATTCCAAATAAATATTTTAAGGAGAATAAAATTCAAAAAAAAATCCTATGATACCCCCAAGGAATTATAAGAGAATATGAAATTAAAAGGAGACCCTCAAATGTAAAACCCTTCACCTTAAAACATTATAAACTCATCATAAAATCACTACTATGGTAGAAAAGGAAAGCTGTTACAACAAACTACCATAGTAGAAAGAAATTTGCATAATTTTTGAAATTAACATCTAAACTCGGTTCAAACTCAAACTCCGTTGCATGCAACTAAAATCGTTCATTTACATCCACTGGGCCTCCGAGCCTCCGGCTCGGGTAACAAAAGCCATCACATCAGCCCATCCAAATGGTTTCTAACAAAATAAATCAGAGTTTCATAAGACACTAGAAATGGCCTCCGACCAATCCAAAATAAGGAGATAACATTCCCTCTAGTTTACAATAAGGCCGGGCAATCAAAATATTTCAAAAGGGATCCTAAAGGTAGCAATATATACTAGCCATACATATACAAGGGCTAGAGGCCTAAAGCTAACCAAGCTCAAGCCTCTGCGTCTCCTCCCAATGGCACATGCCTAGAGTCTTCACCTGAAAACATTGTAAACCACGGGGTGAGACAAACGTCCCAGTAACCAATCTTTCCAATTCAAGGTATTACTAAATAGGTGCTCGTAAGGTGTCAAGTGGGGCAGTTCACAAGTAATATGATAAATAATAGCCACACAAGTCATGCAAGTGCAATGATGCAATCCCATCAACCATATCCCTCACTTTGGGGGATTTTCAAGAGCCGAACCCAGCCTATCCCTCACTATGGGGGACGTAAGGAGCCATAAAAGGCCTATCTCTCACTCTGGGGGACGCAAGGAGCCAAAAGGCCTATCCCTCACTATGGGGGACGTAAAGAGCCAACCATCATGCATTAATGGAGGCCTTACCACATGGTAGTAACAATCAAAACTCTCACCAATTCCCAATTAATGCATCATGCTCAAACCGTAATCAAAGAGTAAATGATCATTTCACACTTAACTTCTTTCAGTGGCCTATCTTTCACAAGTTCCAGATTCAATCAATATCCATTTAAACCCCACAAGATGGTTTTCCTTTTCAATACACAACATACACTTTAAACACAGTTATTACGCGGAGCACAAAACATAAATCCACTCACAATACCACAAAAGCATGTACAAAGGATTGGAAAGTGGTTACCTCTCGCCTGAGCAAGGAATAACAAACTAACAACACGGCCCTGTGCACCAACAAGGCTCACAACCAGTCTACACAAGCACACAACCAACATGTATTAGCTTTCAACTAATAATATGGCCAAAACAACATTTGGGGACACAAAATTCCTAACTCCAACCAAACTCTACCCATCTCAAAAGGGTATAACCACCAAGGCAACACTCCAAGGTCATAAAAATCCATTAAAACCTTAATTCCTTTCTAAACATCACTTAAAACTCAACCTCAAAGACCCACTATAGGAATTCAACACCCAAACATCCCATTTGAACAATAGAAGTCTTAACAACATTCTAAACCGATTAAACATCCAATTTTACTCTCTTTAACATAACCCAAATCACAAAACCCAAAATCAACCTCCACATTATCATCCTCAATCACAAACCTCCCATTTCCATAAACCCTAGTTTCAAAAACTCAAAGTTCTTCAAATCCAAGAAAACTACACCGATTAAATACTTAGACTAACTCAAAGCAATCAATTAAACTCAAAACAATCGGTCAAAAACCTCAATTCCATAACAACCTAGAAAACTCTAGGCTTTCACCATAAATCCTCAAAAATTCCAAGAAAGAAAGTAGATTAAAGGTTAAAATCACTTACTTGAGGTAATGGATCCTTAGAAACACCTTTCCCTAGCCACAACACCGAAACCCTAGCAGAGCTTCTCTCTCTTCCTTCAGATTTTCTAATTTTCACAGAACTAGACCCCTCCTGTGACTATATAGATTCGACCCCCTTCGCCGTGGCGAATCCAGAACTTCGTCGCGGTGAAATAATCCCGAGAGGGATTACTCACCTGAAAACCTGACTTCGCCACAGCGAAAGCTTCCCAAGAGGAAACTCTCAATCGCCCAGAAAACCTTCACCACGGCATACCCCTAACTTCGCCGCGGCGAGACCTTCCCGAGAGGGAAACCTCGCTCACTTGAACAACTTCACCGCGGCGTCCCTATGACTTCGCCACGGCCAAACCTTCCCGAAAAGACACTTCCCCCTGGAACTCCCGGTTCGCCACAGCGAACATACCCTGAGAGGGGTCTGTTCACCTATTCCTCCAACATACCTCAATTCCACCCGAACACCAAGATCAACATTAAATTACTAATCTATCATCAAAATCAACCAAAAGAGGCTATTAAAACCCGATAAAACTTAGGATGTTACATCAAATATCCAAGATTTTTCCTAATTCCTTTGAAAAGTGGGAAAATTACTAAAGAGAAGGAAATTAGTTTTTGTTTTTAGTTAGTTATTAGGAATTTAATTTTGAGACAAAGAGGGCATTTTGGGAAGATAAAAGAGAGGACAATAAATTATGGATCTAACAGAAAATAATTACAGAGGCCAGAGTACTGTAATTATAGAAAAGAAATTAAACCTAGGGTTAAAATGCACCGATAAAGTGAAGACTAGAATTTTGCACTTCAAATGGCTCACATTTTGCCATGTACCAAGCACCTAATGAAGAGGATTTGAATTTGCCAAGTGTCACACCTCAAATTGAGAGGATTTTGACCTTTGGTAATTAATTTCAATTGGATTTAGTTAATTAAGAAAGAGAATGCAAGATTAAAGGGGGTAATGACACTTGGATTTTCATTAATGATGGTAGTTGGGATATTTTGCTTATTAAGAGAGCTCTTCTCTCCCATTTTTCAGACCATTAGTTCGGCCAAGAGGAAAGCAAGAGAGAAAAAAGAGAGCTTTAAGTGGAAATCAAGGGAGCTACTTTGATCACATCAGTGAGATTCAAGG
Organism: Neltuma alba; assembly: GCF_004799145.2. NCBI lineage: Eukaryota > Viridiplantae > Streptophyta > Magnoliopsida > Fabales > Fabaceae > Neltuma > Neltuma alba. The sequence goes on from NW_021635259.1 coordinate 763,842, forward strand.
TTAGTTTTTGGTTCTAAGTTGTTCCTTACCTTGTTTGCTTGGGTTATATGGTTAAAAATTTATGGTTCTCTCCTTTTTCTTGTTCTGGACGAAACATATATTATTTAGGGGAGGAAGTTTTGTTAGTTAAACTTGTTCGAACACTTCAAAGTGTGATAGTTCCTAGTAGTTTTAAGTGACTATAGGTTGTTTTTGAAGTATTTTTCTTGTTGTTGTTCTTGAGGATCAGTTCCACCAAGGTAGTAAATGGATCCTAGGATGAGTTTTTCAATGTTTTGATGCTTCCGTTGTGTTCAAAATGGAAAATAGTATAGGATAAACCTAAAGAACAAGTGTTGGAAGCATTAGAATCAAAGTTGTAATTTTTGGATAATAAATCCTATTGGTTCGGTTAGTTCAAAACTAGAAGAATGAGTTTTATTTTCTTAAATCCAAGTAGATATTTAGAATATACTTGAAAAAATAAAACGTTCTTCCTTTGACCCCTTAGAGTATGTGTTTGGAAGCATTACAGTTCAAGCGATTCACGAACCAAGCCTATAGATTGAAAATTTACAGTTGGTTCTCAGGTTATTGTTCACTAATTAAATTCTAGATTTTTCATCCAACTTTGAGTAGTCATAACTCTTAGCACACACATCCGTTTTAAGTGATCTACCACTTGTTTTAAAGATGAGGATATTTATTTTAATTATGTCAAATTTTATGCCTTAATGTATTCATTTGATAGGTCAAACAGGAGCTAGAAACTGACTGCTCCAGGACCTACGTTTTATCCATTAAACAATTCTTATTTTAATTCTCCCTTCATTCGAACATGCAACAACTAGCCTTACGGATTCCTATTCATTCATATACTTTGAGTTACATGCGATGCATTACATTATACATCAAACATTACATCACATTTCATGCTTGACATATCCACAATTAATTACATAATTAGCGATGTCAATCATTACATTGAAGCGCATGTAAATTTTCCACTTTCTTTGCTTTCATCTTGTTGCCCTTCTTCATGCATGCCTTCTCTTTATTATTTGACCTACAATGGTCAGTTAAGAGAGGGTCAGATTCGGAAAAATCTCAATAGCAAACAATAACCACCCAAACATACATGGCAAGCTTGGCATTCACAACATGCTTGCAACTTAAAATTTCTATAACATAGTGACACGTTTGGAAATCATCATGCATTAACCATAAAACACATAGGCTTATGAAACATTTCAAACATATTCAAAATCACAATGCATGAGTTCATAAAACCATATAAACACAAAGCATGTCATACATGCAAGCAAATACCAAGCACATAAGAGTAGGGTAAAGTTTGTTACCTTGCACCATAAGTTTTCTCTTGTTCTTCAACTTGCTCCCTAAGCTTCCCAACCATCTAGGTTGCTTCCTAAAACACATCCAAACCTTCTCTTGGATGTCTCAAGGTCCTAATCACAGCCACAAGGATCACATTACTCATTAGGACCAAGAATTACACAATATGGAAGACTTGTGTCCTTAAACTTAATCTATTTTTCCTTAATTTATAATGTAGTGTTCTAGCTTTGTAACAATTGTTCCTTTAGGCCAATCCTATACAATTTTACCCAAGGAATGAAAATATAAGCTTATATTCATCAAAATCTAATTCTTTCCCCTGGTTCTAGGCCAAAACCGAAATTTACCACTTAATTTTCAGTTTTGATTCCAACGCTTCCAACTTCATTCTTTCATCTTATCCCTACACAATTTTTCATTTTAAACACAATGGAAGCATCAAAATCATCAAAATCATCTTATCCCTACACAATTTTAGGCACAAGAACTAGGTCTGGCCGAAACATTTTCTCAAGTTACACAATCATGAAATTCAACCAATTTTAGCATAAAACCACTTGATTCATGTTCCTTTCAAGCCTTTGAACATTAATCTAACATCAATTTCATCTCCCCTCACACTTAACAATTTCGTGCAGCACCTCTCCTAAGGGTTCCAAGCTCTTAAAACTCATTAAAATCCATAACCAAGCTCAACAACAACAAGAGTAGTGAAAACTACATCAAAAACTATAAGCATACCTCATTTTAGAGCTTGATCTTGCATTTTTGCCAAAGCTTCCCTAAGGTTTCCATGGCTTAGGACGAAATGAGATGGAGGAGAGGGGTATTTATAGAAAACAAGACTGAATTTGGGCCGTCAATCTTAAAAATACATGGCTTGATTTGGGCCATCTATTTTCTCTTTTAATCTTGTGGTGACAAGTGTCCCATGACATCATGCTTACATCATCAATCCACATGCCTTTAATCCAACCGTACACGTGTCTTGCATCCGACCGTACACGTAATACCTTCTTTTTCCATCTAATTGTACACTTGTCTCTTCCATTTTCCTTCATCATTAAGGCATTAAAATAGGGAGGAAAGTAATATAAAATTCGTGTAAAATCAAATCCTTAGGTATTTCTCTACCTATTTTTCCATTCTACACCGTATATGGTACTTTTCGAGTCCTGACTTACCCGGGACCACTGGGACATGTTATGGCACCATTTTCTCACCTCAAATAAGTTCAAATGGCATTATATAACATGCCCAAAGAGAGAGTGATGTTCTTCCCTTGGTCTTCCATCAAAATAATTAAAATAATTGATCATATTTACTTCGGAGTGAACTTGACCGAATTCTTTCTACCGGTCTAAGACTCCGAGAATCTGTCTCTAAGTACCAATACTATTTATTCATCACAGGGAATTTCTCTAATTTTTCTTAAATCAAAAATCAACCTCTAGATATTTGACTTTGACTTTCCCCGAATAGTATGTAAACAGGCTTTAAATTCCATTAAAGCCAACCTCTTCGCTTTATAAAAATGATATTATTTTTAAAACATGTGATAATTCCTTAAGTGTTTTTCCCATTTTCTTCAAATATCTGAGGCCTCCCTATGACTTAAATAATTCATTTTCAATAATATCCAAAATCATTCAAAACCCTGGGAATTCCACAAATTCCTTCTAAGGGCATTTTCGTCATTTTTAGCCTCATACAGGCCTCTAAACCTTATTCCCATTTTTTTGAAATTTTTTTAAAGTATTCAGGCCTTAACCTATCATTTCCCATTTTCTAAGATTTTTCTCGAATTTTCGGGCATAATTTCTATTTTTACCCCTACAAGCCCGAAACTTTACAAAATTACAATTTTGCCCCTAGTTTGGCTTAACCTCAAAATTCACCTCATTGAGGCTTCTAACATAACCTTTGGGCTATATTTATCTCTATTTCTCATTCTTGGGCCTCGAGACTTCTTCTAAGTCTCTAACTTCCTCTTTTCTCAATCTCAGAAAACTTTCTCTTTGCGATTTAGTCCTAGGAATCCCTCTATCCCTCTAAGGAACCTCTAGGACCTCTGCCAAAAGGAGTCTAGCAGTCTACCTATTTCAGGCTAATTCTGGTACTTCTAGGGCCAAAATTTAGGATATGACAAAAAACATGCAGGACTAAGTCAAGAGGGAATTTTTAGGGTAAAAAAACATCAACTCTAAAAATTCAAGAACAAAGAAGAAAGCCTTGAAAGGGTTTAAAGATTTCTTGAGTTATGTTGTTGATTTTCATATGAAATGGTTGATGATCTTGCTGCCCTTTTGTGGTTTATTATGTTAGGGTTTGACATTTGTGAAGGGAAGGAAGAAAAACAAAGAAAGCTCAAGTCTTTGGATCAAGGTAGCGACGTTCAACTTAACTACTAACATTAACCTTGCATTGTTGATTATTGTATGATTAATTGCTATTATGTGGATGAACTTTCTTAATTATGATGTGGCTATGGCTACTCTTTACACTTTCTTGCTTTGGTCTTTGCATGATTGAGTTTGCCAAATGATAAGCATGCTAGTTCACCAATAGTAGCTAATGTGGTTGTGCATAATAATGATACTTGTTAATGATATAGTTGGTTAATTTTGCTATTGGGTTTTCATTGAAATCTCATTCCTTCGAAATAAAATCTAACCTTTTAGGAGCTAAATCATCAAAGGGCATGCTATAGATTCAAGGTTAATTATGGTGCCAAACCATAAAAATTTTGTTGGCTTTTGGTTATGTAAATATTATGTTGTTCAATGTTGTAACCCTAACTACACAGCTAACTTTGAATGATGTTTTGACTAGGTTACTGAATGCATCAAATCATGAAATTTGGTATGAATATAGATCATGTTCTAAGATTCAATTTGATATGTAGCACCTTAAAAATGGCCAACTACACGATTTATAATGATTTTTGAAAATTAAGGTCCACAATCTGGAAAAAGAATTTTTATCAAAAGGACAACGATGACTTCAACAAAAATCTAACACTTTTTCAAATGGAATTAGTTCACAAGATTATTTTTCTTGAAATAGCATTCAAAAAGCTTTTCACAGAATTTTGAACGACTCCATTTTGATTTTTCTAGATTAAGTTATGATTTTTGGAAGTTGGACCAGAAAACTAAATTTTTACCAAATGAACAATAAAAATCTAAAAATCAGTGTTTTTGTGAAAAAATTAAGCCCAAGACCATCCAATGTGGTCTAAAATAGTTTTGATTGAACCCTAAATGGATTTGATAGTAAGATATAACAATGAAAAGGTAGTATTGGTACCCAGAGACAAATTCTCAGAGTTACCGAATGATTGAGAGAATTCAGTCAAGTTTACTCCAAAATAAATATTATTAAATATTTTAATGAAAGAATAAGAGAACAGCATCACTCCTCCCTAAGCATGCTATATAATGTTGTGTAAGGTTAATTGTAATGGAAAAACAGTACCAAAACATGTCCTAGGGTTACTGGGTAAGTCAAAACCCAAAAAGGTGGCTGATACGACGTAAAATCAGAGGAGGAATAGTCAAGGATATGAGTGAGCATGAATTTCTCCTTGTTTTCCTTTCGTAATTTAAGGCAAATTTAATGAGGGAACATGAATAAAATAATATATTTTGTTAAGGGTTAAGTTTGGAAGCATAGAATTATGTAATAAAATATCATGCTTTCCTTATATGTGTGATATGTGGCATGTGATGTGTCCCGGGTAAGTTAGTATTGTGGTCTTGGGTTGAGTAGTATAACTTTTATATTTGATGTTCATGTATACCTTTAGAAAAAACTAAAATTTACTTGTAAACAACTCATATCAGTTGTGTACAAAACTTTAATGGCTGATATGAAGAGCAAAGGAGAAGTGAAGCGACACATATTTGATGCTTACTTGATGGTAAGGTTGCTAAGATGTTTACAAAACTATTACTGGTACATGACTAATCATTCAATGCTATAAGCAATAATGGCTGTGAACCCATCTTGGTGGGATGCTACAAAACAGGAAAAACAATTTTTGCCTGAATATGTCAGTTACAACATAGGAGACTGTGACTTGATATTTGGACCTACACCTGTTGGTGCTCATTGGTTTTGTCTTGTGCTTGAGCCTAAAAGGGTGTTTGGGTAAGAACAAACCATGGTTTCAAGAGTGCTTTTACAGTATACGATGTAAATATGTGGAGGAGTTTGTCTCGATTTGTGGAAAAGTACTTTTGAAAAGTGATTATGGGTGTTTCCAAACACCCTCTAAGACAATGAATTGTTATGTGCTGGACTTAATAAAGCCAATTTTTACTACTAAGAAGAGTAAGAAGAAAGGTATAGCTGATGATGATATGATGACTGTGGTCACCAGATGTGTATGGATATTGTCACTCTTCTTATGTAAGATGCTGTTTGTTTACTAATTTATTTACAAATGCAAGTATGTGTTGGTAGAGGGATCAATTTTATGACATGTTGATATAGTAAAGCCCAATACTATTGGGAAGAAGAAAATAAGTGACATTATTTGGGCCCTTATTCCTCAACAAAACAATCTAAGTAGTTTAGGTTGTTGATATAATAATGTATGAATACTACTTTGTGTTTGACTCATAGACATTATTGCCATGTGTAGGCGAGACTGTGGCATTCATGTTTTGATATGGTTGAGCAAATGGGAGCCCAGTGTGATTCTTGACTACAGTGAAGAACATGTTGCTGATTTCTGATGAAACATAATGTGGTGGCTATGAGCTCAATTCATAGTATTAAGAAGCATTAAAATTGCTGTCATCTACAGAACCCACAGCGAGAAAAAAGCAGCGTGTGTCACAGCAATAAATTGTGCTATCTAAGTTTAATGATGTTTGACTTAAAGTTATGTAAGGGGATTTGCAAATTGTTTTCAGGGAATGTAAAGCTGCCTGATTTTCAAGTAATGTTAAACCATTTTCCTTGAATGTTACTACACGTATAACAAGATTGACAACTCGTGAAGTGAATTTGACCACTTCTTTAAGGGGTTTGATAACCTGTTTTGAGGGGTAGGGCAACTTTTCTCTACAAAAACACAAAAACACAATACCATGCTGAATTTTACAAAACACATAGTGGGAATAACAACTTTGACAGTGAGTGTTGCTACTTGTTTAGTGGGTTTTGCAGCCTTTTGTTTGTTAGGCTGGGCAACTTTGGTTTTAAAACTATACGATTCGATATAGAATTTTGCAACAAACATAGTGGGATTAACAACTTTCATAGTGAGTGTTACTACTTTTTCTGTGGGTTTTGCAACCTTTTATCAGGGGTTGGGCAACTTTTCTTTTGAAAACCATACAATGCCACGTTGAATTTCGTAAAACACATAGTGGGATTTACAACTTTCATAGTAAGTGTTACTACTTGTTCAATGAGTTTTGCAACCTTTTGTTTTTTACTGGGCAACTTTTCTTTCAAAAACTACACAATTCCATGCTGAATTTCACAAAACACATAGTGGGATTTACAACTTTCACAGTGCGATTTACTAACTTTGTGCTGGGTTTTGCAACCTTTTGTTTTTTACTGGGCAACTTTTCTTTCAAAAACTACACAATTCCACGCTAAATTTCACAAAACACATAGTAGGATTTACAACTTTCACAGTACAATTTACTACTTTTGTGCTGGGTTTTCCAACCTTTTGTTTTTTACTGGGCAACTTTTCTTTCAAAAACTACACAATTCCACGCTGAATTTCACAAAACACATAGTGGGATTTACAACTTTCACGGTGCGATTTACTACTTTTGTGCTGGGTTTTTCAACCTTTTGTTTTTTACTGGGCAACTTTTCTTTCAAAAATTGTACAATTCCATGCTGAATTTCACAAAACACATAGTGGGATTTACAACTTTCACAGTGCGATTTACTACCTTTTCACTGGATTTTCCAACCTTTTGTTAGGCTGGGTAGATTTTTTACTGTAAACAATACAATTCCAAGCTGAATTTTACAAAACATAGTGGTATTTACAATTTTTATAGTGAGATTTACTGCTTTGTGTAATGGAATGCACTATTAACGATACAGTAGTTACTAAAAATCAGCAGCCATATGACAATAGATATATTACACAAATTCAAATGACTGCTCCTCAAGTACATCATAGGAAACATTAAACCACTACATTTTATACTAACTATATGTGTAATGGAATGTATCATTCACACAACAATATTTACCAAAAACCAGTAGCCATATGACAGCAGATATATTACATATATTCAAATGACTGCACCTCAAGTACATCATAGTAAACATTAAACTATTATCTTTCATACTAACTACATGTGTAATGGAATATATCATTCACATAACAGTATTTACAAAAAAACCAACAGGCCTATGACAGCAACTACTTTACATATGTTCAAATGACAAGTTAACATTAAAATTAAACCAGCACTTAATATTTTCCTGTCATTCAACCCGCAAAACATATCCCATTCATTAAACATCTTATACAAATGGGACACCCTGTCTGCTAACCCATCTACTAAAAAAGTTAACAAGGGTTCAAAAGTCATTTCGTTTACACCAAAAAATAACCATATCTATTGACATCTAACTTCAACTTAGGTTTGGATTCTTGCATGTTCTTCTTATGTGCCCAACTTGTTGGCATGTGCTACAATGGTAGATCTTCCTGTTTTGGAGCTGTGACTCTCGTCTTTTTATTTTAGGCCTTTCTGGTAGTCGACTAGTCAAGGCAGTGCCAAGAACAATTAACTTACTATATTTTATATCCAATAGTTGTTAGGATTTGGCATGTCTACTGTCACCATTGGAATCATAGTCCTCCCATAAATCTTTTGCTGTGATATAATCTTGTAGCATTCGTCAACAAATTCATACATATTGCAATTCATAGCCTTAATAGCTGCACAAGCATGGGGACATGGAATGCTTGACATTTGCCAAGCTGCACAAGTGTATTCACCTGAACCAAGATCAACATGTACAGCTCCTTTTGCTGTATGGACACACACCCTACCTCCTCTATAAGGTACACTCAACATACGTGCTGATCTAGCGATATTATCCACCAATTTTGCATCTATGTTTGGACCTATACCATTTTTCCAATTACTCATTGCTATACTTGCTACATACATCTTCTTTACCACTTTCACACGATGCTCATGTATAAGTTGGGCAACATTATATCGTCTCTCTTTCAACATCCAAGTTTGAATGACTCGACAAGGTTTGTTGTGATGTTATCCCATCGTTTAAATGAGAATTTACTTAAGGCCCACCTTTCGACATCACCATGATTAAGAAGCCACTCAAATAATTGTGTACTGAACTTTCTCATGTTATCCATTACACCATCAAACTCGGTGTCAAGCCTTGCATATACAATGGCATCTAAGTATTATAGTCCCTCCTGCCTTGCTTTCCCACTAGTCTACCTCTTTCCTCTATTTAATTTAATCATTTGTGCACTAAAGTTTTTCTTAACATGTCTGTAACAGTATGTATACCTCTCACTACCAAATATTGCTTGCACAGTACCTATTATTGCATTGTGTCGATCTGACACAATTGTCAATTCCATTGACCTAGCTATCTCCTTAATCATTCATAAGAGCCATGTCCAATCCTCAAGTGTCTCTTCCATTACAATGGCAATCGTAAAAGGTAATAATTCATTGTCAGCTTCATAAGCAAAGGCCGATATTAACGTCCCCTTATACTGTCCACTTAAATGACTTCCATCAATGTACAGTACATGTCTAGCAGTAGCTATAAAGCCTTCTATACAACACCCATATGCTATGAATGCATGCTCAAGTGTGTTATTAGTATTACCCACCCATTTGGCCACAGTTTTGTTATCTGTTTCTTTCAACCGTTCACATATCCATAAAATAAGCATATAAGACTAGTTAGGCTTGCCATATATGTCCTCTAACGCTTTTTGCTTCGGCCTATATGCTTGTTTATATGTCAACTTCATGCCATAATCTCTTTCCAAACTCTTCCTTATATCATTTAGACGCCTGTCTATGTGATCATTTCCTCATCAATTATGATTGATGATGTCAAGCTAGCTGACCACTATGTTTCACACGAAAATTGCCTTGAGCATTATGAACATGCTCATTTATGAATGTTGACACATGTAAAAAGGGAGTACTCTTTCTACCTACTCTTGTACTTATCCTTTATGGACAACCTTCAACCTTACATTTGACATACATATTTTCTCTACAATTTTTCACATACTTGTACTCAAACTTTTTTGTAATACTGAACTTTTGTACTTTCTTCTTGAAATCTTCTGTATTTGCAAAAGTCTGGTTCCGTCCTAACAATAATTCCTTCCATTTCAAAGAATTCATCTCCAGCAAAGGTGTTGGTGCACTCACTACTCCATATGGCAAGCTTACATTAGGTCTTTCACTACCTCTATCACTTGTATTTTCCAAAGCATTTCCCTCTAACGTAGGCTCATCATTCTATTATGACAGTCCTAATATTTTTGAGATCCTGCATGTATAATTACCGGTGTTGTTAAGAGATTTACTGCAATATTATAACAATTATCAACTTTCATAACCCAAAAAAAAAATAATTGTCACTTACATTTCTGGATCACCCATTTCTTCCTCCACATTGTCGTTACCCTTATGTGCTATATAAACATGTGTATTACGATCATTATATTCAGATAGATTATCAATTTCACCATCATCTATAAGATCTACTAATACCCTGTCATCAAAACTCAAAGTGTATTTAATATCACAGTCATGATAATCTATGTTAAACCATTCTCCTATCATTGCCATCAAATCTTCAAGTTTTCTACACTCATTTATTACTCTTACTCTGATAGTCCCATCACAATATTTAACTTCACCATCGCCATTTTCTATAAACTTCCTACCTACGTGAAAATAACAAGCAAGTCTTTTTGAAGATGTTGTTCTAATATTAGAAGACATCACAACTTGCTAACCAGCAGCAAACAACATTAAATAAAAAAAAATTAACTTCTCCATAAATTAGTTTCCATCAACATACGTGACACCCAAAACACACATAGAGAGAGAAAATTTTCTTCTATTCGCGACTTTATTATAGGGTTTCACAATTCCATTATTGATTTTAACAACATTCACCACCTAGACACAAACTTCACGCTTACGTAATTGCTTGCCACCTTTTTTGATTTCCTCTGCGTCATTCCAAATACTCAATATAAAGTATAAACCCTCATCTCCAGCACACCCGTCCCCACCATTGCGCCATAAAGCAACCACAAAAAAGAACAACGCAAACCCTACCATCACAAAACATGACATGTTCACTCTCTCTCTCTTAATAGAAACCCTCTTGCCCACAACCAAAATCTACTAAATCAGCAATTCCAACAAAATGGTGATGCGGAGGAGTAAGATAATACCATTTCCAAAGACTAGCGACTTAAACTTACCTCTTTTCAGCTTCAATATATTGCTCCAGTATTCCTCTTTCCTTCTTCATGTACTGCTTAACAGCTTGCTCTGTTTATTTTCTCATCAGTTTCAGCTTCTTTTTACCTCACTCATCAGGGTAATTCGGTCTTTAGGCCAAAAATCTAAATTCCAACCTAGTACCTGATGCCCTCTTTGTCATTTTACTTATTTGGATGCTTTATTTGTCTTTTTGAAATTCATATGTTATATTGTAGTCATTTTCCCTAAAAAATAATAATAACATAAAAAAACAGATTAAAATCAGATATTTAATAAGTGTAACAATTAGAGTTGAATAGATACTTAACAAGTGTATATATTTTCTCAAGACAAAGTTAGAGCCAAGGCGAAGCTCTAGTTCTTGACTCGGTCATACAACTCCATAAAGGTTGAGAGAGAGATAACTGTGTAGTTCACCATATTTTCTTGACTCGGTCATACAACTCCATAAAGGTTGAGAGAGAGATAATTGTGTAGTTCACCATATTTTCTTAATTAGCAATGCGAAGTTTTTAATTCATTTCCTGAAGGTTCAAGCATATGAAGTACATACGCTTATATTTCATTCTTAAATTTTCATTAAGCATCAAACGCTCAAAGCATCATACACTTAAAGAGTACTGCGAAAGACAAAGCAGAAATTTACCTTGTACCCTTCTCATGGAATTGCGGCAAACTCTCATAATACCCAGTATTCTCCCTTGAATCGGAACTCAAATTGTCACTGCTGCCAAACCTTTCTTGAACTGAGTTCAAGGACGGCAGGCATTGACTGTATTGACGCCCTCTCCGCCTCCTATACTCAACGCAGATGCAAAATATACAGAGGATGTATTGGACAGCATGACCCACAATCTCAAAGGATGCTTAGTGATTCATCTATGCTCATAACCAACATGGTAGCAGCCACGCAAAGGCAAAATTCCAAATAATATCAAGGGTCACAACGAGTTTAGAATAAGCCCAATCGCTTTTCCTCTCTTCCAATTGCTCGGCTGTACTCTCTCTAGCCATCATTAATGGCTCGTGCATCATCCTGCAGCTACTGGCCTGCCTGAAGAACCGTGCAACTTGGAGCAGGCTCTGTCTCCACACAAATCAACGGCTGAAATTGAATTCATCAGAAGAACCACCTGAATTACCTAGAAAAGGAGTTGAATCGATGATGTCCTCAAAGGAACGGTCCATTGTTGGCACAAAAAAGGAACGGTCCATTGACCTGGAAGTAGGCATGTCTTGTAAATGACGACGGGTCTGGCTTCAAAGCTTATTTGAGAATCTAAACTAGGCTTTACTACATCGAGATTTACTCTTCGTACATAAAATATCATAATCTTTGAAATCCTCATAAAACATTGATGGTAGATGAAAAATTAACGCTCATAACAATGAGAATCAGAGTATTTTTTGCGGATTGAGCAGCGTGAGAAGGAAATTATATAATCTCATAATAATGGCGATGTTTGAGATTGAGAACAGAAACAGATGATGATGATGTGTACTCTTGATCTTTTTTGGAAAAATTGCAATTAGGTACCATCAAGAGAATTAAATACAAAAATATATCTTAAAATCATCAAATTATTCTGAAGTCTCAAGAGACATCATTATAAGAGATTCCACTTGTTTAGTTATCAAATTGCCTTTGTTATATTTTTTTAATTTTGCATTGACAACTGAAAGAGCAGTCATTAATAACTTATGGTGTAAGAATTAACAATTATTACTATAGTTATTTACAACTCATGCATCACATTTTTACGTGCGTTAAAAAATATGTTGTCAATATCTGTCATGATAGTTGTTAATTATTACGTCTTAAATTATTAATGATTGTTCTTTCAGTTATCAATGTAAAATTAAAAAATAATAAACATAATTTGGTAATTAAACATAAAATATTTTGCAATGAGGTCCCTTGGAACTTTAGAATAATTTGATGATTTGAAGGAATCTTTTTATTTTTAATTTTCTCAAATGAGACTTTATTGCAATTTGTTTAATTATCAAATTGTCTTTATTTTTTCCTTAAGTATACATTAAAAAACTGAAAGAGCAGTTGTTACTAATTTAAGGTGTAATGATTAACAACTATGGTAGCAGAAATTGACAACTTATGAATTATATTTTTGTGATGCATTATACCACGATAGTTGTTAATCTTTATATTTTAATTTGTTGATGACTGCTCTTTAAGTTATTAACATATACTTAAAAAAATAAGAGCAATTTGATAATCAAATAAATAAAATCTCTTATAATAAATTTGTTGGGACTTTAAAATAATTTGATGATTTTAAGTAATTTTTTTATATTTAATTGTCTTGATTGGGACCTTCTTATAATTTTTCTATTTTATCAAGTAGCTCTTGTCATATCACGTCGCTTAACAAATCAGGCACGTTACATGAAAAACGATGATGGTTTGCCAATTACAGTTGGGATTGTTCAAGTTGGCCCAAAAAAATATGGATTATTCGTATTAATTTTCAACAGGGCAAATTGAATTTAATTATTTTCATGTTTAAAATAATTTTTTATAATTGAGAAACTTATATATTAAAAATTTTAAATCAGAACCGTTAAAAAAATCCAATTTTAAACAATTCTTATTTCATCAGAGTGATATACTTATTGTTATAATGAATACCGAATGAGAATCACTAAACCTCTCAATAAATTAGGATTAGTAGCCCGCATATTCACATTTTTATCAGTTACTTAGCTTACTAGTTTAAATTAGTGGTGAATTAATGTAATTTTGAATGGTCGTGATTTTTATTAGTGATATTGATTAGAAGTGTTGTTAGCTAATAGCAATTTCTATTTGGATACTTTTGAAGTAAAATACTCTAATGTCCTTACATTTTGCCTTAATTCAATAAAACTCCTCTCTATTTTGAAAACATGTTAGATCCAAACTGTTAATTGTATCAAAAATATTTTTAAAAATGTTTAAATTAATTTTATTTACTAATACACTTCATCATATTAAATCTCCAAGTTTTGCCAAAATATATTTAATTAAATATGTTTATAAATGTTTGCAACAAAAATATCTCCAAAATTTTAAATATTATATAATTTTATAATATGATCAAAATTTATGTGTTTTATAATATACAGAAAATTTGAAAATATATGTATTAGAATTCTTTTTAGGGAAAATTTGAGAGAAAGACCTAAAATAATTATATTTATTAAGAAGGATCTTAAAAATTATAATTAGTTAGAAGGACCAAATACTAAAATATAAAATTAAAAATAATAAGTTACCCCTTAACTAAATTTCTAAATTTCTTCTAACCATATCTCCCACTGCTCCATATTTTGGGTGATCAAATTAGATAAATATTTAATTAAATATATGGAAAAAACTTAGGTCAAGTTTTTTATATTTACTATATCAAATTCTTCAATTACACTTGGTCATGTATCTTTTTTTGTTTCATGTGGATTTATCATTAAACACTATTAAATCGTAATATTTAAAAAATAATACATATGGCCATATGTGATTGGAGAATTTGGCACAATAGATATTAACTACTTGATGTAGGTATTGTGCTAAATATATCTATTTAGAAAATGTGAGTTTTTTATTCAGAAAATTGCCTCCTTTGTTCCATTTTTCTCCTCCCAAAACAATATTTCAAATGTTCAATTTTTGTTTATATATATATATATATATATATATAGTATTAAACGATAATCAGGTTTCCTTACGCATTCTTCTCATTTCCTATCTAGGTATACTCTTTTTTCTGGTTCCTATATCTGGGTATAGTCTAAGTGACCCAAAAACCATCCCTATGATTGAAATTTTGAATAAATGCTAATAACTGTATTCGATTGATTATTTAAAAAATATAACTATTTAACATGACGAAACAATAAAATTTAATTCAAGCTTCTGAACAACTTCAGCTGCTATATATGTTTCATGATTGAAGGCCTGAAGCATCATTTTAATGCTGAATCATTCTCCACTTTCTTTTGTGTGTGTTTGTGTGTGTGTGTGTTTTTTTTTTTTTTGGAAGAAAAAAACGCATGTAGCTTTGAATTTCATTTAGAGTTCATCACGTTCGAAAAGCTGAAAATTATTGTCAGATGGGGAGTTATCATGATTGGGAGGGCTGATAAGAGAAAACATAGGAGACATGGGGCAATTAAGTATTTTAAAATTTATTTTTTGATGTTTAGTCTTTCTAAATAATTATAACTTTTAAGATCCTTTTTAATAAATATTATTTTTTTCTAGGTCCCTCTCTCTAATGTTTCCTTATTTTTATGTTGTATAAAATTATTTTTTAGATAAATATAAATTTTTAACTAATTATTATATTAAAGAGATATATTTTGATCAAATTAGAAGTTTAAGAGTTTTCTGGACCAAAGAAAACGTTTAAGAGTTTAAAGGTCAACTAACGGTTTAGATTAATGAAAATTGAATCTCAAATATATAAGAAATGTTTGTATAATATATATTTTAATTTTAAAGGATGTTTTCAAAATAGAGGAGAAATTTTTGTAATTTAGATAAAACAAAAGGGTAATTAATGTATTTAACTCATACTTTTTTTAATCAGCAATTGCGAGGAATTTGATTATGTTTAGATTTTATTTATTAAAATTACTTATGGATGTAAAATTATATGGGTTTTATAAAGTTGTTTACATTTTCATAATTATATTTAATGATAATTATGATTAAATATAATTTAATAATAAATCATATAAATTTTAAATATAATTTTCATTTAACAGTCATTATTAAAAATAATAACTTTATTATTTTAAATATAATTTTCATTTGACAGTCATTGTTAAAAAGAGGTAAGGTAAAGTTCACCTCTTAAAACTAAAGATTTACTCACTTTAAAGTTCTTTAAATCACTACTATAATATAAAAAAGAAACGGTTAAATGAAATTACCATAATAAAAAAGACTTAACTTATGTTCAAAATGGAAATCCCTTATAGAAAAGAAGCTATGAATAACTTAGAAAGTCTATCATGGATATTTAAAACTTTCATTAATATTCACACAATCAAAATTTAGAAGTAATAAATCCACTTGTGAAAGTATAAATCCACTTGTGAAAGTACACCTAGATAAAGAACTTAACATCACTAGAACATACAAACCATATTAGAGAGGAGTTAACCCCGCTAACATGAATATATGAAATAGGCCCCTAGTTTTCACGACTATCAAATAGAAATCAGACATCTCAAATTCGGCCTCCGAGCATCAAGCTTAGGAAAGCAGCACCAAGCCCACAGCACAAATGAATTACTGAATAGTACTTGTTATAAACATTCAAAATGGATCCATAAAAGTCTCAAGTAAATAAGGATTGAAAGACTTTCCATGCATAACAGAACTCAAGTAAGAACTTGGGTAACTTATTTTCTAAAGCAATTTTCATTCAACAAAGAAATATACTCTTACTCGAGCATGTACTTAGGTAAGTGGACTTCAAAACACAAGGAAGATTTTAATCACGAGATTACTCGGGAAGACCAAGGTCTTTAGAAAGAGTTAAGGTTGCTCGAGTATATCCTCGGGTAAGGCTTAGTTTCTAAAATTATTTTGAAATAGCTAACTTTCTCCAAAGGCAAAAGAGTTGCTCGACTATGCAACCAATTTAGTCACAACTTGAGTATTTACTTGGTTAAAATAGATAAGAACATGAGTATATGTTCAAGTAACTAAGTAAACCTAGACTTTTAACTTTAAGAGCTTTTTAGACTTGGTTATTATCAACTTTACACAACTCACATAATGCTAAAGCTCCAGTAACCAATCATCAGAGTTCCAATGACTGGCAGCCTATTTGAACTCCAGCATATTCTATTGGCATCACAGCTCTGATGACCTAGCGAGTAGTGAGGGGACTTAAGATTGTCGTTAAAAAAATTCATAAGGGCAATATAGTCATTCTGTCAAATTATAAAATTTCCATTTGATTGTGTGTCTAAATGGAATTTCTTTTATTCAGATAACTATTTGGGGATTTTCAAATTTAACAATAATTTTTCTGTATTTTTTCATTCACACCGTTATATAAATTCATAGAAAACAATAAATAATCACTTGTACAATCAAAATTGATCATTAATATTATTATGTGCCAATTAATCTGACAATTATAATTAGAATAATGTTAGTGTTTAAAATAAGTAATTGATTCCTCACTCTAATATAAAAATAAAATATTTTAATTTATGACATAAAAATAACAACACTAAAATAAATTATTTTAACATATTTTAATAAATTTCTGGGAAAATCAGAGAGAATGACCTAAAATTCATATTTATTAAAAAGATCTTAAAAATTATAATTATTTAGGATGACTAAATATGGGAATACAAATTTAAAAATACTCAATTATCCTTAATCATATCTCCTATATTTTATCTTACCACTTCTACCTACCATGGCAATTCCCCTAATAAATTCCAAGTTTTCAAAAACACAATAATATGGACGATGAGCTAACATCAATGAGAGGCTTCAAGCATTAAACCATCGGGCATAGCTGTTGGTTGCTCAAAAGCTTAAATTAGATGGTTTTCTTCAAAAGATACAGAATGTGATATAGATGAATTTGAAGCTAATTAGCAAAAACATGAGTGAGAGTGAGTGTTGGAGAGAGAAAAGGTGTGCAAGAAGGAACTCTGGTCAATCCTGAACTACCTCCTGACATGACCAGGCCTGTGTCAAAGGAGGACAAGGATATGTTAGGAAGGAACATAAAGAAAATGCTTGAAGATACACTTATGACAAAGAATGGGAAAGATAACACAAAACCTGTCAAGGGAGAAGATACAATAATGTGGCAAGAAGAAGTGGTTGCTGAACAAGATTTTGATGACAGGTGAAAGATTGGATTAAGCAAGAGGAAGAAATGGCTCCAGTGTTATCAGAACAAGAGAAGAAAATTTTTTATGTCCTTCCAAAGTTGAAAATCTCTGATGAGTGGCTAAAAGAACTTTGTAGACCATGGAGAAATGCTCTCGTCTTCATACTTTTGGGGAAAACACACTAATATATATTAGGATGACGAGGGATAGGATAAGGTGGATTTTGAATGATGGAAGCTCGGAGATCATTGATTTGCCAAACAATTATTATGTTTTCAGGTCTGAAAATTAATCCCCAAGACAAAAACTTCTTCTAGGGGGACCTTAGGTTATTTAGGGACATTATTTGGTGGTATAGAGACAGAATCCAAATTTTAACCAATACTATAATCGAATTAGGAAATTGGCAATTTGGGTTTGTGTTCCAACTCTTCCAATGCAGCGTTACTTGGAGAATTGGTTATTACAGTTAGGTAACTTAATTGGCAGAGTTTTGAAGATTAACATGAATACCTTGGCACAACGGAATAACAACAGGAATACAATGAAAAGGGGAAAGTTTGCTAGAATTAGTGTCACACCTTACTTTTATATCACATATTATCTCAATTGGAACCATTTTGGGTCATTTGTTATGGTCTTAAGTTGGAAAAATTTGATTTTTAAGGTTTCTTAAATTCCAGTTACTATTCATGATAACCCTTATGAAGGCCAAACTTTGAAAATTCATAACTAATTTAAAAAAAAACCGAAATGAGATGGTTCTAAGTTCTAAGGAAAGCTCTTGACATGCTTTTTCAAGGGAAAAAAATACTCATTGGTATTTAGAACTCATCCATCAATTTCAGATTTAGCTCAAAGTTGTACTGTTTATTTGGCCATTTTTTAACTTTTTAGGATTTATGTCTAACTTTGAAAGGGCATAACATTTTGTGTAAAGCCCCAAATTTAATGAAATATCACTTGTTTTAAAACTAAAAAATATGATCCATAAGTTTACAAAGTTTTAGCTCAAAATTCAACCAATTGCACAAAATCTCATTGGTCAAACTCCACCCTTAAAAAGTCAACTTCCATCCTTTTTTTATGAAATTCTTGATTTTTTTTTCTCTTCCTTCCATGTGATCTTCCCAATCACACTTCACATGCCTAAACATAATTTCTCGATCATTATTCACATGTAAAGAATCTTTAGTCATTAATATACTATTCCAACATAGTTCATAATTGCACATAACAATACGTAACAATGTGTAATAATTACAAAACACAACTTCAATATCATTACGCTCAATCATCCTCCAAAGTGAATCCCTTTCCTTTCTCTTTGCTTGATCCAACCCCTAGTTAGTGAATATTGGAATATAAAGGAATGAGATTTCATGGAAATATCAATAGCAATGAATCATAATTATCATGTTAATCAAGCTTTGCATAGTATATTATGTTACAATACTTCAAAGCATCTTCAAATCACATGTCATGCATTAGACCATAAAAGAAAACAAGCACCTAATCTTATTGGCATATCATTATGCATTTGGCCAAAGCACATCAAGCATTACACAATAAACCATTATCATAACATAACTCAATCAATATAAAGCAAGTAACATAAACGTAACACATTAAAAAAACAAGAAAAACAGTCAAATTATAGATTCAATGTTACCTCTTATACTTGAACCAATTCAGCCTTCTCAAGGGTTTAAGGTTATCCTTAATTCTTCTTTACAAAGCTATCAATTCAAATATAATTACAAGCCACATTAACAACCATTCAAGCTTGAATACAAACATTAGCTTTAAACCTTATTAAATCTCCCTTTTCTTTGATTTTTGACATAATTATTCCTCCTTTGATTCAAACAATCTCTTAGCTCATTCCTATATAATTTTTCATGTAGACTCCAAATATCAACTCAAATTTATCAAAATCACACTCCTTCCTTTCCATTTTACATTGGTCGGATAGGGGTAGTATATTTTCTAAAAATTTCATTCTTAATTCCAATTATCTTAAACACTTTTTCTTGGTGTTTACCTACACAAAAACAACTTTTAAACTCATTGGAATCATCAAATCATAGCAAAACAAACTCCTAACCCAAAAACATACCTTGCTTAATTGGATATATAAAACTCTCTAACTTGGTTTTCTTCCAAAAATCAATCCAAACACCACCTAAACATGATAATTCCAACTTTCAAGGCTTCTATTCTTTCCTAATGCATGCTCATTCTAACTGAAAATGGATAGCAACTTCACATTGGAAAATAACTCAAATTCCCAACCAAAACAAGATTTAGTCTTGACCATAATAAAGCTCAAACTTACCTTGATGAATCCTTGATCAAAGCTTGGTGTTTTTTTTTTCTTGAAACTAGATGGTCAAACACTCTTCTTCCAACCCAAAAATCCAGTTTGATAGCACCTCCCCTTATGGTTCTCTATTTGGCTGAACTGAATGGAATTTAAGGGGTATTTATAAAGCACAAAATCTGACTTCCTTCCCTCATGAATGGCATGATCTGGTGCCACTTAAAGGGACAAGTGGCTGGCATCACATGCACCTTGTTTTCAGATCATGCCATGTGTAAAATTTCAAGAATATTTCATGGATTTTTAGGGTTTATTTGGGCTTAAACCCTATTTAAATGTTGGGCCATGGACTTGCATGAATTTTTGGGCTTTCTTGGCCCAATGTGGGGCCTATTTTTGGGATGAAATAGTCCAAAAAAAGTGGCCCAACATTTAGATATCAATTCTAACCAATATTAAGTTTGTTGGTTATTACTCACTTGTAACTTTTCATTATTATCCTAGACCTCCAAAATCACATATTTCTTCATGAAAAATCCTATTTTAATATAAGAATGCATTCTAAAAAATTTTAGAATTTTTCTCTACCTCTAACCATTTATTTTGAATTTCCTCCAAATAGGGTTTTATCGATAAGAGTTTTGAAAATTAATTCTTGTACTTTCAGGGCTTGAAATCAATTTTATAAATTCACTAATATTTAGATTATTATCCTATATTTTTTTCAGAATTATTGAGGCCTCTAAATAATTATAATAATTATTTTCACTTAATTTCTACTATTTTTCCTCAAAAAGCTCGGTTTTCAGGAAATTTTGTAATAAACTATTTTTATACCATTTTCACCTTTAGGGCTTCCATTGAGGTTTCAAAACCTCTAATTAACCTTTTTACCATTTTTTGGGAATTTTCTAGAATTTTTTCAAATTTTTTCATTTTGCCCTTTTTAGATTGATAATTCTAAAAATATCAGTTCAGACCCTGTCTAGATTTTAGGTCATACCTAACTTTGTCAGATAGTCTACCTTCCATATTAGCCCTGGACTTAATTTTTCACATCCTTTGCCAAGGTTAATTTTTGCAAGATGTGACAATTAGCATGGAAATTGATATTGGCCAATAACTCCAACTGAAATTTGTGATAAGGAAAAACATTTTTATAGTAGAGGATGAAGTTTTAGATCTAATTTGCTTTTATTGTGGGGTATCTGGGCACAATCAAGACTCATGTCCTCTAAAGAATACCAGTCAAAAAAGCTCATTGGAATAGTCTCAAACACCATATGCTAGTCAAACAGTTAAGCAGCTAGTGGTAAGCAAGGAAAAAAACCAGATCAGACCAGCCAGTTCAACCAGAAAACTGGTGACTAGTTTGCAGTCTGGTATGGTTTTGGGTGGTGAACCGACGCTCTAATGAACCGGTAAAAAACTGGTTTAACTGGAAAAATCGATATTAAACCGGTAACCCGGTTCAGTGGGTTACCTGTTTTTTTTTCTGCCAAACATCCCAAAACGGCACCGTTTTATTTATTAAAAAAGAAGAAGCGCTTCTTCTCTTTTCCTCTGGTCAAGTAACTCGAGTTCCCTCATTTCCCTTCCCTCCCCTTTTGCGTAGCGCCAACTCTTCCCTTCCTCAAACCCAAGCCAAGATCCTTGCTCCCTAGTGTCGTTGGCTGCAGAGGTCCTTGTTCGGCCATTCCCCAACATCGCGGTCGCCTTCGGCTTCAGCTCATCTTGCTTCGGCTTCACCACTTGCATTCACAGAGGCAGAATCGCAGAACCGAAAGTCAAGTCGTAAGCCTCCACCTCGCAGTCGCATCCCATGTCCGAGGCTCTGAGCTGGCAAGTCTACCTCGCTCACCCCGTCCTGCTTGGCCTTCATTACTGGCATTCGTAGAAGGTAGAATCAAAACTCCAAAGTCGTAGGTCTCCCTCAAATCCCAATCAGTGTTGTCCCTTCAGTGCATTGAGTTGTGGGTAAGCTCAAAAATTTTCCCTTTCAGCTAGGTTGTGTTTTTAGGATTAAAGAGCTGCCTTTGTTTCTTCTTTCTCTCTGGCTGTCGAAAGGTTTGGGAAGGGAGAAGGTGAAAATTTTCTATTTGATTTCTGAACATTTGAAGTAGGAGAGGAAAGTAGTTGATGAATTTTTTTTGCTAAAATAATATAGATTTTGTTTCTTTTGGAGATTGGATGAAATTGATTCTGAATATGTAAAGTGTAAACACTCTTAGCTTGAAACCGAAGAACATACAAATTTGTCTGTTTCAACTTTCAAATATTGATTACTAATCTTCTAGTCAAGAAAAAGGTATTGATTAATAATCAATATGATATTTTTAATATTGTGAATTAAATTATATTATTTTAACATGACCGGTCCGACCACGGTCTAACCAGTAACCCTTGACCCACTGTCTTGACCGGTTTAATCTCCGGTCTAGTTTTTGTTCCTTGGTGATAAGTGTTACCTAGCGTGTCAATCAATGAGTCACATGGTGCATGGATGCAAGTGAAGAGAAATGCCTGAAAACAACATCAGAAGATAGAGGCAAAAAATAAACAAAACGTCAAAGCAACAAAGGGAATAAGCCATCGAGGAAAGAGTAGAAAGCTACCTCTAGGATGTGATATGATGTATTATAGAGAGCAAATGAGCTTAAGGTTGTACTCCCTTCCAACAAACAAGACCTTAGCAAGAACAAGGGTAAGAGTAGAGAATGAAAGAAGATAAAGTGACTTCAACCAAAAAGGTTACTGATCCCATAGCCAATGGTCAAGAGGTTGAGGAAAGAGTTTTTCAGTTTAGTGAGACTAACAAAGTAAATGCTAAGTAGGCATAGGAAAAGGTAGAGTCTAAGAAAGTTAAAAATGACAGCCAAGAAGAAAAAGGAAGATGAGAAGGAAAACCCTAATGGACTAAGTAGTAGGCTAGGCCCAATAGCCAAAAATGTTGATATGGACAAGAAACAAAAAGGGGGAAAAAAAGAAGTATTATTTAAAGGCCTAATGTTGTCTTATTAGTCAAGAAAAAAAGCCAAGTAGAATGCATAAAATTGCTTTTGGGTCACTGTTACTGACAAGCCTATTGAACTTTAAGCTAGGATTGAATTTTGTAGATCCAAGAGGGGAGAAAAAAGAAAACAGAAGATAAAGGCCAACATAGCATCTAATCCAGGGAAGCTTTTGATTGCACCAACACCAGCAACTTTGGAAAACCATACTCACCAAATTTTGAAAAAAAAAAAACCCTAATCCCTTAAAAGAGGATAGCGAATGGATGCAAGAGAAAGAAGCAAGTGCATGACCATTGGTTTAAGACCTAAGATGATGTCCTAGGGAAAGGTTAAAATGATGCTAGCATGAAAGCTAATGATATACAGCTCTACCAGTGCTAGTGACAAGGTACTTGACCTCTCTTATATTGATTTATCAATGAATATACCATCTTGGAATTACAGAGGTGCTACCTCTATGATTTTTTTCATGAGAATTAGAGATGAGATTAGGGGAAAGATATTCATATTTTAATTCTTGTGGAAATAGGGGTGAGTGATGTGAAAGCCAATAAAATTGTGAGGAATTTAGAGTTCAAAAAATGGTTAAGACTGGAATCAGTGCTAATAGAATTTGGATTCTATGGAATGCTACTAATTGTGTTATTCAATATTCTTAATCTACGACTCAAATGGTGCATGTTAAAGTTGACTCTTTAATTTCCTCCTAATCAATTTTATTGATGAGAATCTATGCGAAACCTATTTGTAATCAAAAAAATTCTCTCTAGTATGATTTAATTAATCTTAGCAAAGCAATGAAGGAACCATGGGTTGTTATTAGAGACTTTAACACCTACCTCTCTTGTGATGATAAAACATAAGGGGTAAATTTAAATCACATATCTATGCAACAATTTGGTAAATGTATAAACTACAGTCAACAATCAGAAGTGGATTGGGTGGTGAAAGATACACAAGGGAGAGAGATTTACTAAAAGAAAGAAGGGTTAATGCAAACTTAAGTCATTCAAGTTTACCCTCATTTTGATTTTGGTCCCTTAAGTTTCAAGCCATAGGTTTTGATCCCTCGAGTTTCTTTTCATTTAAAAATTGGTCCCTATAATCCAATAAAAACTTGAACCATGTTGCCCCTTGAGGAATCAAAACCTATGGTTTGAAACTTAAGAGACTAAAACTAAAATAAGAGCAAACTTCAAGAATCAAAGATTATATTAACCCAAGAAAAAATCTATTGGGCTTTTATCAATACATAGTGGTGTATTATTTATTGATCAAGTTATGGATTGATAATTTATCGATCAAGTAATCGACAAATGAAAATAATGACTTCAGAAAAACATACAGAGAGAAGGCTCAAGGTCACTTTTGATTTTAATCCCTTAAAATAGAGAATTAAGATATACAAGAAGGCTGAGAAAAGCTCGAAGGGAAATAATCAACATATTTTGAGAATCACGGTAACTTGTTGATGTTTAACTGGAAAGAGTCAATGATCAATCAAGTGATCGAAAACTGCTTGATCGATCAAGCTATCGATAAAGCAAAGTGAGATAGAAATAGATTTTCATTGAGTACTTTATCAATAAATGAATGATGGAAGACGTGATCGATAAAAGAGATTTAACAAAGAGTTTTTTAAAGGGCACAAAACAAATGATAATTGATTAAGTGATCGATTAATGTTTGATCGAGTAAGTGATCGATAAAATATAACAGAGAGACTTAGTACTAAAATGCCAGGGAAATGTTTGATCGATTACATTATGTGAAAACAAGACATTTAGATATATGGGTGATCAATCATTTCATCAATAATTAGATTATCGATCAGGTGATTGAAGAAACATAAAAAGTAGAGCGAGATAGCGATGATTGATCATTTGATCGATAAATCACTGATCAATCAGGTGATCGATAAATCAACCAGATAACAACCTTAAACAAAGACACATCGAGTGGGTTATTAAGTAATGTTCGATCATGTTATCGAAAAATCTCCAATCGATAAAGTGATCGATAAATGATGACAGAATCGGAATATAACCAAAGTAAAAGAGCTTTATCATTTATCTGTCTTCTTATCGATGACTTATTTATCGATCAAGTGATTGATAAATACTTACCAAAATTGTGTCCCATTATCTGATAGGTGTTCGATCACTAGATTATCGATGAATTGATCGATAATTTTCTGCAAACTTCTATACAAAACAGTGTTAACAATGATCGATCAATTGATCGATCAACATATATAAACTGATTTATCTATGAAGTTATTGATTAACATTTCTGCTAAGTTACACATTTTCATAGGAAATTTATCTGACATGTGATTGATAAACCCTTGATCGATCAGGTGATCGATCAAATTGCCAAAACATAGATTACCCAATTTGTTATCATCAAAACCTTAAATCTAACATTCTCCTCCTTTTTGATGATGATAAAACACAGGTGTAAGATAAATCAGATTTTATCAGATAAAACTTAAACTAGATCAGGAATTCAACAGAATCATATGACAGATAATAGTATTCACCAATAAATGTTAAAAAAAAAGGCAGAAATGCTGTCAAAATTTAAATTATAACCCAGAATTTAGATTACATAACAAAAATCACAAAAATCATCAAAGCTAAACAACTAGACAAACAACTAAACAAGATAAATAACTAAACAAATTCCTTCTCCCACTTTTTGTTAACATCAGAAGGTGGGAAAGGCATTGAGATAGGAAGAGGGGAAAGCAAGGTATCACATCCAGCATTATGATAATTAGAAATAAGAAATATTCTCAAATTATTGAGGATTAAAAATGATAAGGAAAAGTCAAAGGATTTTGGTGGAAAATAATTACAGTAATTTTCCAAGCCAATTATAGGAAATTGACTAATTAAGGAAAATTAGTCAAATGTAAATAAGGAAAAATATTTCTGAGCCTTGGAAAATTAAGGAAAAATGAGGATAATATCTTTTGAGAGTTATATGAAATTATAAAGTTGGTTTTATGACCAAATTACCCTTAGAGAAACTATGAGAGAATTAAAGGGTGATTTAGACTAATTAAGGGATTTTATTTGGAAAATTCCAAATAAATATTTTTAGGGGGGATAAAATTCCAAGAAAATTTCTATGAGATCCCAAGGAATTATAAGGAATTATGGAATTAAATGAAGACCCTCAAGTATCCAAGATTTTTCTAAATAATGATAAAAAGTGGAAAAATCCCTAAAGAGAAGGAAATTAATTTTCCTTTTTTATTTAAATATTAGGAAATTAATTTTGAGACAAAGAGGGCAATTTGGGAAGATAATAATAAGGAGAACAAATTAAGGATCTGATAGAAAATAATTACAGAGGCTAAGCTACTGTAATTATAGAAAAGAAATTAAACTCAGAGCCTAAAGTATACTGATAAAGCAAGATTGGTGTCTTGCAAATCCAAGGGATCCTATTGAGCCAAGTGTCAAGCTCTTGAAGGAGAAGATTTAAATTAGCCAAGTGTCATTCCATAAATGGAGAGGATCTTGACTTTAGTAATTAATTTCATTTGGAATTATGTTAATTAGGAAAGAGGAATCAAGACTTAGTAGGGTAATGACACTTGGACTATCATTAAAGAAGGTGGTTGGGATATTGTGAAGCATTAATCAAGCTCTTCTCTCCCCATTTTCAGATGCTCATTTCGTCCAAGGGAGAAAATAAGAGAAAAAGAGAGAGTTTGAGAGAAAAACAAGAAGAAGCAAGCACTTTTGATCATCCAAACAAGGTTTCAAGGTTAGATTTTGGTCCTAGAAGTGTTCTTGCTTTGGTTTCTTTCTCTTTTATGGTTAAAAATCTGTCTCCTCCCTCTCTTAATGTGGACCGAACTGACTAATAAAAAGGGGAAGGAAGTTTTGATCATCACACTTGCTAAGTGTCACACCTTACTTATATAATACCTTAGCATTCATTTAGAACCATTCCAGACCACTTTGGATGGTCTTAAGCTTAAAAATTTCAATTTGGACGTAAATTTTCGGAAAATTACTGTTCATTGTCCAGTTTTCAGATTACAGGTCCAACTTTGAAAAATCATAACTAATTCTAGAAAAATCGTATGGAGGTGTTCCAAAATTCTACGGAAAGCTCTTTCAATGATCTTTAAGGGAAAAATACTCAACTGAACTCATCCTCACTGAAAACATACAGTTTATTGGATTAAAATTACTATTCATTTGGTAAAATCTGGACTTTCCAGATTCTGCGCCTTAACTTCGAAAATTCATATCTCATTGTATACACATCCAAATGATGTGATTTACCACTCATTTTAAAGCTTGCAATGTGCACTATAAGTGTACCAAATTCCGTAGCTTAACTCATTCATATGATAGGTCGAACTGAAGCTTGAAATTAACTGCTTCAGGACCTACGTTTTATCCCTTAATATCTCTTTACTTTAATTCTTTTTATTTCTTTGGCATACCTAACATGGGCTTACTTTTTCCCATTCATGCTCATATACTTTCATTCATGCCATAAACATCCTAAGCACATACATTGAATTGATGGCATTCATAACATAACTTACAACATAGGAGAATTATACATTGAATAATAACATCAATCATTAGCATTAATAATTCTCCACTTCTTCTCCTTGCTTCTCATGCCCTTAGTGCCCATCATTGATTTGACCTAAATGGTTGGTTAGGGAGGGGGTGAGATTCGGGGGAATCTCAGTAGCAAACATTACCACATACATGCACAAGATGGATGCTAGTGTATGGTATGTAGTTTTTCATAAACTTAAGTTAACTAGTGACATGCCATCATGCTTTATGCTTGGTATAAAAATGCATGGCCATGGGAACATATTAAAAACAGCATTTCCAGCAACAATCATCATGTCACAACATCATTCAAACAACAAATACAAACCAACACATAAGCATACCATGTCAAGCACATAAAGGGTAAGTTCACTACCTTGCACCTCAAGCTTTCATCTTACTTTTCCTTTGACTCCCTTGACTTTCCAACCATGTGGGCATTCGATCAACATCACTAAACATCCTCTTGGATGTTTCAAAGGTCCTAAACATAACCATAATGATGACACAATCCATTAGGACCATTAGATTACATAAAGTTCAAGACTAGCTTTCTTGAACCTCAACCCCTTTCTCTTAGTCTTAGGGTTTTCTTTCTAACTTTTCTAATATAAATCTTATCATTTTACATCCTTATGATCTATTTCCTATCAATTAGGACCACTTTAGATGGCTTTAGATTCAAGAATACCAAATCTGGAAATTTTGGTTCGCGGTACTGTTCACGCAGAATCTCCAGAATTTTTGATCAACTTTCAAAATTCATAATTAAATCTAGAAAAATCCAAATTGAGTGCTTCAAAGTCTCACTGAAAGATAATTAAGTTAAATTTAAAGGAAAAATGTTTTCAGGAACTAATTCTACGCCGAACAGTACCAGAAGTGTACGGAACTCGACACCCTTCCAAAAGCTTAACACTGTTTCCAGATTTCAACCCTAACTTTGAAAAATCACCATAAATCGTACACATATCCAAATGAAGTGTTCTACCCATGGATTTAAAGCTCATAGAGTGTACTTTAAGCATGCCAAATTTCAGAACCAGATATGAACAGTAACTAATTTGAAAAAGCCATCAAATCAGCACGTAATTCTTCCAATTTTCACATAGATCCACTTGGATCTACCATACTTTGAGGTGTTCTAGCAAGATCTAACAACCAAACTCCCTTCCCCACTCATCAACCATTTCGACCAGCCATCAAAAGGGAGAGAAGACATATTTTCAACTATAAAAGAGAAAGAAACCAAGGCAAGAACACATCTAGAGCCAAGAACTCACCTTGAACCTTGATTGTATGACCAAAGTTGATGCCTTTCTCTTGGTTTTCCCTCAAAACTCTCTCTTTTTCCCTCTCTTCATGCCTTGCACGAAATTCCCATCTGATTTAGGGGAGAGATGAGCTCATTAATGTGTTCAAAATATCCCACCAACCATCATTAATGTTATGCCAAGTGTCATTAGCCTACTTAATCTTAATCCTCTCTCTTAATTAACTTAAATCATAATGTAATTAAATTCCAAAGTCAAGATCCTCTCCATTGGTAGCTTGACACTTGGAAAACTTTAATTACCATCCATTAAAGGCTTGACAAGTGGCTACTTGTGGGCCAAGCAAAGTGCAAGACTCTGATTAACACTTTATCGGTGCACTTTTACTCGGGTTTAACTTCTTTTCTATAATTACAGTGCTCTGGCCTCTGTAATTATTTTTTGTTAGATTCATAAATTCTCTTTAATTTTAGAGAGTATCTATGAATTTTCTTAGCCCATAACACTTCCTTTAAGCCTTGCATAAAATGCATTTACTAAAATACCCTTTTATCGGCAAAACCGGCTCTTTAATTTCTTAAAGCCACTCTACTGGCCTTTTGGTTGCGGGACTAATTTTATAAATTAGTACAACCTTTCAACCCTTTAACCTCATTTTTGTATACACTTTTGAGGTCTCTTGCTATTTCAAATAATTACCTCAAACGGTATACTTTTTACCGGTCATAACCTCATAAATTCCATTTAAGCTGCCTCAGGGGTATTTTCATCTTTTCTCTTCATAGAAGAGTCTTAGAATATTATTTCCCATTTTTTTGGGATTTTCTTGGAATTTTCTGTACACTCTTCCATTTTTGCCCTTGCTGGTCATAACTTTTTGAATTTACGGTTTTACCCCTGCTTAAGCCTAACCTCATAGAACCATCTCTTTGAAGTTTCTAACTTACCCATTGGCCTGTATCTAGTCTCTTTTCTCTTTTTGGGCCTTTGAGACTTTACTGGAGCCTCTAACCTTAATTATACTCGAGCCCCTGAAAACTTTTACTTTGCAGTTTAGTCCCTGAAACTGCTTTAACTTCCTTTCTCATCTTTGGGACTTTTGCTCACAGGGGTCTGATAGCCTATCTAATTCAGGCTATTTTTGATGCTTCTAGGCCCAAAAGTCTGGATGTTACACTAAGACACAACAACACAAGCTAGATCCTAGTGTTTGCAAGTCAGTTTAAGTTGTTTTAAAGCAAAGTTGTGATTTTTGGTTCATGATTCCTTGTGGTTCGGCCAAAGGGAAACTGAAGGAGGCTATTTTATTTTCCTAGATCTAAGCATATATTTGAAATCTACATGAAAAACCATGTAGGGTTGAGTCAAGGAGTGATTTTTAGGGTTAAAGAGAACCAAGTTCAAAAATAGTGAGCAAAGGAGGGAACTTTATGGTTCAAAAATCATTTTGATGTATGTTCTTGCTTTTTCATGGTTGGATAATGATTATGGCTGCCTTTGTTGATGGATTATATGGTTAGGGTTTGATATTTGTCAAGGGAAAGAGGAGAAGGAAGAAAAGCTAAGACTTTTGGAGCAAGGTAGTAAGTTAAACCTAGCTACTACCACTAACTAGCATTGTTGATTATTGTATGGTTAATTACTATTATTGTGGTTGAGCTTTCTTGATTGTTATGTGGCTGCTCTTTATAGTATCTTGCTTTGGCCTTTGCATGTTTGAGTTTGCCAAATGATAAGCATGTTAGTTCACCAATAGTAGCTAATATGATCATGCATAATAATGATGCTTGCTTGGTGCTATAGTTGGTTAATTTGCTACTGGGATTTTCAAAAATCTCATTCCCCAAAAATAATGTAACATTTTAGGGCCTAAATCCTCCAAGGGAAAGCTGCATATTGAAGGCTAATTTGTGGGGTTTAGCCACAAAAATTCGTGAGCTCATTTTGGTTATGTGAATATTAAACTAACAGTGCTGGAAGCACACTGACATTGACTGGTTCACATGACTTTTTGATTATGGTCCCGAATGTGTTTAATTCTGAAAATTTTCATGATGAAATATAACGTCCCGAGCTTCAATTTGATAGCTAATACATTAAAAATGGCCTAGTATACGATTTATAATGATTTTTCAAAGTTAATGGTCAGAATCTGGGAATCAGGGTTTTTGGCAAATGAACAGTGTTGCTTTTCTCAAAATCCTGACGCTTTCTCATAAGGAATTGGACAATAAGATTATTTTTCCTTGAAATAGGACTTAAAGAGATTTAAGTAGAATTTTGAATCACCCCAATTGGATTTTTATAGAATAAGTTATGAATTTTTGAAATTGGGCCAGAAAAACTGGATTTTTACCCGATGAACAGTAAAAATCCGAAAATTAGCGTTTTTATAGAAAAAAGTGAGCCCAAGACCATCCAATGTGGTCTAAAATGATTTTGGAAGAAATCTAAGTCAATATGATAGTAAGGTGTGACATTTTTGGTATCAGAACGGAGGTTTTGGCATAAGATAGAATGCTCTGCTTAAGTATCCCTTAGATGTTGAGAACTAACACCTATTTTCAGGAGTCAAGATGGGGATTACCATGGACTGGGATACTAAACCTGAGCCGTCAGTCAACACTTGGGATCCAATAGTAATTGATCTCACTAAAGACGAGGACCCAGAGGAATGGGTAAGGGGAGATGCCAGCCCTGGCCATTCATCAGTGTGCTCTAATGACTGTATTGAGCACTACCCATAGCTGCTAGGGATCACGACAGAACAGTTGTTGTACCTCCCCGGACCCGGAGACTTGGTCAACCTTGTAACTGGCATGTACCAAGAGCCATTAGATTTAGATCTTTATGTTCAATCTCTTAAGCAGCCTGTTACTCCTGCTATGTATCCATGTAATATCCCTGGACCCAGTACTGTACCAGTTGTACCCCCAGCCCCGGCAATACCTGTAGCACCTTAATAAAGCCTTTGTCGTTAAGGGCTCTCAAAAATACTAGAATTAAGCTTAGAAGTGCAGTGGCTCAACCCTAGGTCGATTCACAAGGAGGCTTGTTGCTCAAGAGTTTTGTTAATTAAATGCCTTCACAAATTATTAACAATGGAAGTGATCTGGTTATTTATATTGATTTTCTGGTTTTTGCAAATGTAGAATGTAAATGTTTATATCTTTTGGTTTATCTAAGTGAGAAATTGTGAAGCGAATGAGTGATAGAATATCAGATATGAGTGAAATGTCCTCCTAGAAATGTGCTCCACCTTCCTAGTCCACTTATGGATGCAGGAGTTCAACAACCGAATCAAGACTTGGCCAACAACTCGCTGGCTTCCTCACTGTCAAGACTACAACTCGTATGAATCAACAACAAGACTAGAATCATTCAGCTTAGGAAAAATAAAATGATAAATCAATCCTCCTGTGACAATCACAACCGTGCATTGTCTTAAAAATATGTTGAATTGATTATGAGAACTGAAACAACTTGTCCAGAAACCACAATGTAATACAACTAAGGAATCAGAAGGAACAATCTCAACTTGATCTTGCAAATGAAATATCATTCTACCAATCCTAATCAGATTCAACAACTCCAGTGAAAATGTAAATCAAAATCAAATCCTGAACTACAACTTGAAATGAACAACTCGCTCAATCAATCTATAGATTCAGACTAAAGCTAAGAATCTAGAAGAAACTCCCTTCAATCGAATCAGGGACTCAGGCTTGGCTTCATTTCTAGGAAGAACACGGACGCTTAGCTGCTCATGGCTGTAAGGAGAACTACACCGAGACGCTCCCAAATCACCATGGCAGAAACTTGACGGAAGAAGATGATATGATGGTGAGATAAAAGAAATGGATGAGATGGAGATAGATTGGGAGAAGAATGGCGATCCCCCTTAAAATCTGATTCTTTCCATTTTGTAACTAACGCTCTCCATCTGGTTAGGATCCGCGCCTTTCAGGATGGAGCTCCAAGATCCGGGTCATCCACTTCCTCCTCCAGCTTCTATTCGCACGTTTTTGGTTTAATTTGCTGATATGTGTCATCCGCCGCAGCGCCTAGCCTGTACGGTGCCCTTTTGATTAGTGATCCTGAGCTTCATGTAAATACCAATCTGCCGTGGCGCCTCTGTCCATCCGCCGCGGCGCTTTTTATCGAGAGTCCCCTTGGAAATCCGCCGTGGCGCCTTCCCAAATCCGCCGTGGCGCCTCAGACAGAACTGAAACTCCCTGAAATTCACACCAAAGCAGGGATCAAAAGTACACACATATAAAATCACATAAAATCATGCAAAAACACAAAGAAAACCTCACAACTTCCTTCACCAACTCTTATGCACAATAAAAGCTAATTATATCCAAAATATGCAAATATAAATGGCAAAAGCATAAGTTTAGGACTAGAAATATATCGAAATAATGAGGCTTATCAACTCCCCCACACTTAGCTTTTGCACTCCTGGGCAAAATTCAATCTAAACATAATGCAGAAGAGAAAGATGAAAGGGAAGGAAAAGGCAAGCTCAAGAGTCTAAGCTACACTGCAACCAATAGTGATTCTTCAATTAATATCAATCCATGGAACATTTCTAATGCAAAGAAATCAATCAATGATATACAATTTAATCCAAGTGAATAAGATATAGAAGACCACACAAGGGAATTAGTATATCACTCAACTCACGAATGTTTAAGGTTCTTTCACTCAATTCACTTGTTCAAATGCTCTACCATATGCTTGTAATAGCTCTACCTCTCCACCACTCAAATACATAAGTACTCAAGAATCAAGAGGACTTTTGTGGCTTGTAATGTAAAGGTAGGAAAGAAATGCACAAGAATGCATATGAGGGAAGAGATAATATGCGAAAAATATGTAGAATTCAATAGGATTAGTAATGTTCAATTTAAGGTTTGATTTCTTGATCTTGAATTCTAAAGCTGTAAAGGTGTTTTTATTCCCACTTTCTTTTCCTTTCTTGCTTTTTCATTTCTTTTCAACTTTTCTATTCTCTTTTTTTTTAACTTTCTTTTTTTTTCTTTTTCTTTTCAGTTTTTTTTCCTTTCGTACCCATGCTCAAGTATGCATTTCCTCATATCAATCCATCAATTGAATCCATCATAATGCTAGTGAATTCTGGAAGGAATGAATGAAATGAAATATGCATCCTTGTAGGAAAGAGGTTTTATAAATGAGAGTGAAATAAATGGAAAATTCAACTAAAAGGCCCAAATGGGTAACAAGGGATAAATCATGTAGGGTTTAGCCATTTGGTCTAAGTAGCTACTTTGAATGAATGCCTCAATCATGTTCAAGAGTACTAATGTTACATGTGGTCTTGATTAAGGACTAAGACAAGTTCTAGAGAGCATAAGAAATAAGTGAATGCACACAACATAAATGAATATAAAGGCTCAAAGAATCCTTCCAACTAGGCTTTGTCTTCCATATTCATTCACTTCAGCTAAAGAACACATCATGCTTAATCTCTATGCATTAGAAAATTTCACTTCAGGATATTAATTTCCAAATCAAAATTAATCATAGATGCAACATTAAACCCTTGAAATAAGCTTAAACCTTCAAAAAGTTTTTTTTTTTTAAAAAAACTGAGGTTTTTACAAAAGACACAAAACACACAAAAACACAGCATTCACTCCCCCACACTTGATCCCTGCATTGCCCTCAATGCAAATCTGAACAAAAGATAAGCCAGGAAAGGTGGTAAAGGAAAGAGTGGACAAAACTAACATAACACAAGAAATAAAAATGACACCTTTTTTTTTTTAGAAAAGGGAGTTTCAGCAAAACAGGACAGCAGCAACCACATTCTTCCCCCACACTTACCTCTTGCATTGTCCTCAATGCAAGCAGACTAAAGATGTAGGCCATGTAGATCAAATATATAGCAAGAGGCAGGAAATAGGATTACCAAAATAGAGGGAGATTATTCTGAGCAGTTAACTACTATTTTTTCTACTGGGTTGGCCCCCCTCCCCCATACTCATTCTAAACAAATAGCCCAAGATATGATTTCACACGCAACTCAAAAAGATAAAGGGAGGAAAGGGACAACCGTATAGTTTAAAGCGCTTCAAGCTCTTAAATGAGAAGGTAGCATCTCTAATGATGAACATGTAAGTATCCAACATGCTTTTCAGCTCTAGCACCTTAGGTGGTGGTTCTGGGTCAATAGGGAGAGGTCTCACAATATACAATTCCTTAAAAAAAAACATGATCAGATTTATCAAAACAGTCAATAAAATTCACAAAATATGTACCAGCAAAAGAGGTTGCACAAAAAGGAGAGTACTCAATATGTTCATGCTCAAGTATACTTAAATCCGGTGTTAAATCACAAGAGAGTATTTCATGTGAAAAACAATGAGCATATACAGCAATAAAAATTTGGTTTTGTACAACTCCTCTTTTGGTACCTAAGCTGTCAAAAACATGTGCAAATTGAAGGGAATTGAAAGACGACGCGCAGCGGAAATCAACTTAAAATTTAAAACTTTCAACCCCTTGCCCGAATCTACCGATCGCGTTTAAGTTAGGTAGTAAGAAGCATTACCTTCGGTGTTCGATTTCCAAGTGGCTCAGTGATTCCGCCGTTCAGGATGCCTCTGCTCGCCTCCTTTGTCGTTCGAAGTTGACAACTCCGGTCGGCTTCCTCTACCGGTATCCACACGAGTAGCCCTCAATCTCGAACGACGTGCTAGCGTCTATGTCCGTCTAGGGTTTTCAAAAATCCGTCCTCTCTTCTCACTTTTGGCCGTCCCTTATCTGCTTAGTGCTTTCGCTCTCTCTCTTAAAACCCTAGCTCCTCATATCAAATATATAGGATGCTATAGGTTTAATGAATGATTTTTAATTTCAAAATTAATCCTAAATTAATTCCGAAATTAATACAATATCAAATATTGCCTAATCAGATAAGAGAATAATTAAATAAATATGGTTTATATTAAATCCGTCTCACAGATTCAATTCACCTATTTATTTAATTCAAAAATAAAGATATGACGGAATTAATTTACATAGATCTAATTTATCCTTATAAATTAAATCTAACAATTAATATCTCTTATATTTATATAATATATATATACGAATATATATATATACATGTCCACCCTATATTATTCATTGAATCTGGACATATCTTAGATTCAATGAATCTGGACATCATAACTCGCGTTGGGCTATTTTGTGTGCGACCCTGTAGGCCCATATGAAGTTGGCAGTGGGCCATTAACTATAATGACTCACAAGTCGTAAGCGATCTCTAGCAAGACATTACGACTACCCAAATCATATGAGGATCGTTGAACGATGTAACCTTTCATATAACCATATCGCGTCCCTTTTGTCACACGACATTTTGGTCATGGATGAGGCATAGAGAACGTCATCCTCCTAGTCATGACCGTTACTTTCTCGATCCCTGAGTAGTCTGAGTATAGAAACGGAACTACCTTTCCATTATAGTATGGCCATACATTTCTCAGACTCACTCATCGAGGGGCCCAGTAATGTCTCTCTACGAATGTGAGGGACAAATTCCATCTTGACCATTCACATTCCTCCGCATGAAAAACCACTAAGCCTGAACATAGTCTTTATGATCACTCGGTCAAAAGTGACTTTTGACTAGGTCAAAGCTAAGCGTTTCTCATGTAGGAATTCATGATGATCTCAAGTTAAAGGGCACAGTGACATGGTTTGTATATGAGAGAAGCTTATGACTTAACCCATGCAGCTCTCTCATAGCGGGTCGGTCCAACACCTTGTACTCTTACATGCGCCTATGACTTTAATTTATATCTCTATATATCTTTAAAGTCATACTGGTCTTATTTCATCTTTGCTCCCACATAGATGACCGACCAGGGACATTTAGGATACACCATGAGTTATCCAAGGATAGTCATCACAGTAAACATGCAAATAATATTATAACGTAATTAATAAATTCATAAATCAACAATGTTCATAGCAAAATGATTGGCCCCTAGGGCACAATTTCCAACACAAATCTATGGTGATCAATTTCAAATTTAGAGTCGTGCATAAATCTGAATATGACATGCTCATTATCATACAATTTAGAACCATGAATTTCCAAACCCTCAATATCAGGTGGAAGATCACATGACAATGTAGGATGCAAAAAATCATGAATACAATTTGTACCATCCAAAACAGAATTAGCATTGATTTCAGTAAAAACAGCCTGGAAATCACAAGAGAATGTAGAATTAGAAGGCTTAATAATAGTAACAGCATTGTTGATAACACCCTTCATGGATTCAACATTTTGTAGTAATGCGATTTTGGTTCCAGTTTCACCTTCCTTTGCTCTTAACGATCCAGCACTTGCACGATCCAGTAAAACACCTTTCCCAAGGCCATCATCAAGTGAAACAAGAGAAATATCATCTTTAATTGAATTAAATGATGAATCAAAGTCATGTGAAGTGGAAAGCTAGCAATCAGTTTCCTTACAAATGGGGCATGGCATGTCACCTTTACATGCACAAAAACAAGGAGGAGGGTGGAAAGAAGAGAGGTTAGTGAATTCATCATCAAATTCAATTTTATCAGAAAAGTCCAATTCATGTAATGACTCTTGTGCACATGAAAGGCCATCAATCAGGGAGTCAGAACCTTCATTAGCACTACACATATCAATATCATCTACTTTAACACCAGAAGAAATAGGAATCATGCAATCAACATGTTCATTAACATCATGACATTGATTTCCTAAATTCAGGCTCAAAGAAAGTTCACTACTCTCAACATATTCATGCTTGTCATACTATCTAACACACAAGTGACTTGAAATATTTTCATTCAAAGCTTGACAAGAAATAAGAGAAACATCATCTTCATGCTCAAGAGGATTAGGTTCAGTTACATCATGCTCTAAAGTATTTTCATTAACATCAATAACACAAGGAATATCATCAACAATAGTTTCACAAGAAAAAGGAATAGAAATAGGAGTAACCTTAAGAGATAGGGTTTGCTCTTCCTCTTCAATTTCTTGGATTGTTGGCATGACATGCAGCGGCTTTTGCTTCAACCTCTTAAGTCTGTGCCTTCTTCTCCTTGTTTTAAAACCAAATAGCTTGATCCTTCTTGGTTGCTTAGGAATTTCTTCCTTAGCTACTTCAGTCTCAGGCTTATCACAATCAGTAGCAGTAATTAGAGCACTATGATTACCCACATTGTCAATTTGTGATGTAACATGTGTATCACTTCCCGGGTGTATTTCAATTCCAAAATCTTCACAAAAGCTATCACAGCATTGTAGTGATGGAGTGTCAAAGTCTCTACTTTGAGGTCTGGACTACTCATTTCTTGTCCTAAAGTACCTTCGGATTCTTGAGAGGATGTCTCACTTCCTGATTTAGTTACAGTTGTAACAGTAGCTTGAATTCCTTACTCATCATTCAAATATTGAGCTTTAAACCATGGTTCACCCTCTTCACCATTTGATTTCTCCCAAAATATATGCATTATGAGTATGTTTGACAATTCAGCAATTTCATTCAGCTCTTCTAATTTCTCTTTTAATTTCCCACACTTCATAGCATCATTGAGTAATCTTTCATGTCTCACCTCCAATTGATTACTTGCTTCCTTCAAAGCATGTATGCGATCACCATGGTTTTGAATTGAAAGAAGAGTTTCAATTCCACTGGTGTGAAGCTCACAAATTGGTTCATCAGGTTGTTGGGAGGCTATGGGAAGGGAAGATTCTTTAGGAGCTTGAAACCTCACTTTTTCTACTACCTTAACTTGTGTGGATGCATTGGAGCTAGCCTTTAAGCATGGAGTCATGTTGTTTCCACCATATGTAACAGCCTCAAAGTTGGCTTGACTCCTAGAAGGAGCATTCTCAAAATTAATTAGGGAGTAGTCTTCATATCTTGCTGACTTGTCATTTCCATAAGACACATTAGATGATAATCCTTCTGTATTAGCATCTATTCTAGTAGCAATGGCTTCCAACCTTCCAAATAATTGGGCCAATTTATCTTTCTTTGGTGACTCAATATCCTGCAACTGAGCTTGAATAGGGGTTTGATGAAATTCCTTCCTTAATCTAGAATTTTGATGACTTGACTCATACTAGGGTTGATTCATCCAATCAGGATTTCCATGAAGATTCTTACTAGGACATTTCCATCCATTATGCCAGGGTGAATTGCAATAGCAACACAATGGTCTTTGAGATGCTGGGAACAGATTTCTATGCTGCAAATAAGAATAGCTCAGCGCACACCCATATTCCTCTTGAAAGTTCCTATACATTGGGGCATAATATGGGAAATCATCATTAGGTCTAGAATAATAGGAATTAAATCTTTCATCCTTCCAACAGTAATCCATGACTCAATTAAACAAAAGCACTAGAACCAATCAAAACAAACAAAATCAATCAAGAAAACATGAGATAAACTCAGGCGCCGCGGCCTTTATCTTGAGGCACCGCAGCCTCTGAGATAGAGAGCTACAAAACGCAAGAATGGGCATTGTGCTACGGCTGATTGTGAAATGTGCTGCGGCGCTTTGGACAGAAAGCTCAGAAACCAGTCAAAAACATTCTGAACACATGTAGGAATACAAGAACACTAAAATACAAAGATTAAACATGATCCAGCTAAATTTTTGGGACAAGAGTACTCACATATCAAAGCTATGAGACCACAAAATGTAATCACAAGAATAAAAAACAGGACAGTCTAGAGGCTAGAATTCAAGCAACAAAACACTGTAAAACAAATTAAACTGACACTTAACCAACTAAAACCTTGAGCAACCGTGCCTCCCCGGCAACGGCGCCATTTGATAAAGCCTTTGTCGTTAAGGGCTCTCAAAAATACTAGAATTAAGCTTAGAAGTGCAGTGGCTCAACCCTAGGTCGATTCACAAGGAGGCTTGTTGCTCAAGAGTTTTGTTAATTAAATGCCTTCACAAATTATTAACAGTGGAAGTGATCTGGTTATTTATATTGATTTTCTGGTTTTTGCAAATGTAGAATGTAAATGTTTATATCTTTTGGTTTATCTAAGTGAGAAATTGTGAAGCGAATGAGTGATAGAATATCAGATATGAGTGAAATGTCCTCCTAGAAATGTGCTCCACCTTCCTAGTCCACTTATGGATGCAGAAGTTCAACAACCGAATCAAGACTTGGCCAACAACTCGCTGGCTTCCTCACTGTCAAGACTACAACTTGTATGAATCAACAACAAGACTAGAATCATTCAGCTTAGGAAAAATAAAATGATAAATCAATCCTCCTGTGACAATCACAACCGTGCATTGTCTTAAAAATATGTTGAATTGATTATGAGAACTGAAACAACTTGTCCAGAAACCACAATGTAATACAACTAAGGAATCAGAAGGAACAATCTCAACTTGATCTTGCAAATGAAATATCATTCTACCAATCCTAATCAGATTCAACAACTCCAGTGAAAATGTAAATCAAAATCAAATCCTGAACTACAACTTGAAATGAACAACTCGCTCAATCAATCTATAGATTCAGACTAAAGCTAAGAATCTAGAAGAAACTCCCTTCAATCGAATCAGGGACTCAGGCTTGGCTTCATTTCTAGGAAGAACACGGACGATTAGCTGCTCATGGCTGTAAGGAGAACTACACCGAGACGCTCCCAAATCACCATGGCAGAAACTTGACGGAAGAAGATGATATGATGGTGAGATAAAAGAAATGGATGAGATGGAGATAGATTGGGAGAAGAATGGCGATCCCCCTTAAAATCTGATTCTTTCCATTTTGTAACTAACGCCCTCCATTTGGTTAGGATCCGCGCCTTTCAGGATGGAGCTCCAAGATCCGGGTCATCCACTTCCTCCTCCAGCTTCTATTCGCACGTTTCTGGTTTAATTTGTTGATATGTGTCATCCGCCACGGCGCCTGGCCTATACGGTGCCGTTTTGATTAGTGATCCTGAGCTTCATGTAAATACCAATCCGTCGTGGCGCCTCTGTCCATCTGCCGCGGCGCTTTTTACCGAGAGTCCCCTTGGAAATCCGCTGTGCCGCCTTCCCAAATCTGCCGTGGCGCCTCAGACAGAACTGAAACTCCCTGAAATTCACACCAAAGCAGGGATCAAAAGTACACACATATAAAATCACATAAAATCATGCAAAAACACAAAGAAAACCTCACAACTTCCTTCACCAACTCTTATGCACAATAAAAGCTAATTATACCCAAAATATGCAAATATAAATGGCAAAAGCATAAGTTTAGGACTAGAAGTATATCGAAATAATGAGGCTTATCACACCTGCAGTACCATTTGTGCCTGCCCCAGTCCAGTCTAGTCATGAGATCCGTAGTGTGGGTCAGCTGAGTGACCGGCTGAGTTCATAGGGCGTCACATCAGGAGGGATGTGGATGCAGACCTGAGAGTACACCTAGACTACCTCCAGGGTGTGAGGGAGCTGTATCAGGCACACGGACCAGGCAACCCTTACTTAGAACCATTTGACTGGTTATGTGAGATGGTAGATGTCCTACCTAACACTCCCTTCTGGACCCATGAGATCATCCGCCTGAACTACCTACTGGGAGATGATGTAGAAGACTGGATCTGCAGCCTCGAGGACTTTGTTATTGTTCACTTTTTGTAGACGCTAGGACTGTCCTATCACTAACGTAGGATATATTTTGGCACAGCTAACCCGAGTAGGTTAGGCTGATAATGCTTGGTCGATGGTTGTGTTGATTGCACTTTGACTGGTTAATGCTTAGCTGCTATTTGCTGTATGCTCTTTTTGTGAATGAAATCCAAGCATGATATTTATTTCTTGTTCCTTGTTGTACTATCCGGTTAGTTAAGCATGGTTAGAACTCGACGAAACCTTTCACCGGAGAGACCCCTAGTGTAAGATGCAAGGGTCCCTCCTGATCCATTACAATTGATTCTGGAACACCTCGAGCAACAGCAGAAGGCCATCGAGGACATGAGAGCAGCTCAAGCTCATCAGGAACAAGAAAGGGATGCAGTGATAGCTGTAGCAATGGCAGCGGCATTAGCGAACCTCGACAGAAGGCAACCAGAAGAAGAGGTCTCTGCAGCACCAGCATCAGAACAGTTGCCAAGGCTGGCAATACTAGCAGCAGAACCTGACAGCATTCAATAGTGGATGACCCGATTCTGTAAGCACAACCTGCCGTCATTTGATAGGACATTTGACATTCAAGTGACAGAAGAGTGGATTAATCACCTAGAGAAGGTCTTCAAGGTGCTGGACTACTCATCAGAGCGAAAAGCCCATATGGCAATATATAAACTAGAGAAAGATGCTGATCGCTGGTGAAAGAACACTAAAATTCTTCTCGATGCTCAAAACACGATGGTGACTTGGGAAGTGTTTCTGGAGCAGTTTTATGAGAAGTACTTTTCGAGATCTGTCCGAGATGAGAGAGAAGCGGAATTTCTGACTCTGAAGCAAAGGGATGATGAGCCTTTTGATGAATACTTTCTAAGTTCATCCGTCTCTCTCATTATTCAAGCTATCTCCGATATAGAGATGATGAGAGGTGGACAACAGAGAAGATGGTTTAAGGACTGAAGCCATCATTGAGGGAGATGATTGCTCCCAGACAATTTGAGCAGTTCAATAAAGCAGTGGAAGCTTGCCGAATCACGGAAAGCAGCTTCAACCATCATCTGATGGTCAAGACAACTCCCAGAGCAGAGAAGGGAGGTCAAGGAGGTCAAGGTGTTACCTCGTCCAACGTGAATAAGAAGAGGAAGCAACCTTGGAACAACCACAAGAGCAAGAAGGGCGGTAAAGCCCCGAAGGGCAAGGAGTGTCCTAAGTGTGGCAAGAATCACGGTGACAGACTGTTTATGGCTGGGCAGAATGTTTGCTACACCTGTGGCAAACCTGGACATTTCTCAAGGGAGTGCCCACAGAACACCGAGCAGTCAAGACCACGTACCCAGGGCCGAGTGTTTGCCATCACAAGAGAAGAAGCCCGAAAGTCTCCGGAGATGATCCAAGGTACGATCATGATTAACAATTCTCTGGTGATTGCAATGTTTGATTCGGGTGCTAGTCATTCTTTTATTTCATATGCCTGTACGGAAAGACTTGGCTTGAGTATAAATACATTGCTATATGATATACATGTGTCTACCCCAACACAGAGTAGGGTAATTGCATCTGATGTATGCCTAAACTGTATAGTTTGTTATGAGCACTGTTACACTGCTATAGATTTGATATGCATGCCTTTCCATGAGATAGATGTGGTGATTAGACTTAATTGGTTGTCATCCCACAATATCCTAATGGATTGTAAGAACAAAACCCTAATCTTACCCACGAGGGATTTAGAGTCGAATCCGGAAGTTAGATTAAACTTCATTACGGAGGCCCAAGCAGGCAAATGCTTACGAAAAGGCTGTCAAGGATTCCTCGTTTTCTTCTCGGTACAAGTCGAAGTCAAGGAAGGGATAGAAGAAATCCCAGTGGTCAGGGAATTTCCGAAAGTGTTTCCAATAGAGATCGCAGGATTACCCCCAGACAGAGAAGTAGAATTCACAATTGACATAGTACCTGGAGCAGGACTAATTTCTAAGGCCCCTTATAGAATGGCTCCTAATGAAATGACAGAACTTAAAAAGTAGATAGAGGAGTTACTTGAAATAGGTTTTATTAGACCAAGTGTGTCGCCATGGGGTACTCCAGTGTTGTTTGTCAAGAAAAAGGATGGTAGTCTAAGGCTGTGCATAGACTACAGGGAGTTGAACAAAGTCACAGTTAAGAACAAGTATCTGCTCCCTAGGATAGATGATATGTTAGACCAACTAGTTGGAGCCAGTGTATTCTCTAAGATTGATCTAAGATCAGGCTATCACCAGCTCAAGATTAAGTCTGAAGAAGTCCCTAAAACTGCGTTTAGAACCCGATATGGGCACTATGAATTTTTAGTGATGCCATTTGGATTGACGAACGCACCTGCCATATTCATGGACTACATGAATAGGATTTTTCGTCCTTTACTTGGATCAATTTGTGCTCGTATTCATTGATGACATCTTAGTGTACTCCAAGTCTCCAGAAGAGCATGAGGAGCATTTGATGATTGTCCTAAATACCCTGAAAGAGAAATAGCTGGTGGCTAAACTTAGTAAGTGTGAGTTTTGGCTCCAGGAAGTCCGATTTCTCGACCATGTGATTTCCCGAGAGGGAGTGGCTGTCGACCCCAATAAGATTGAGGCAGTACTCAACTGGGAGAGACCCAAGACGGTGACCGAGATCAGAAGTTTCCTCGGACTAGCAGGGTATTACAGAAGATTCATCCAGGACTTTTCTCGAATTTCTCTCCCGCTGACTGTCACACCTTACTATTATATTGACTTAGGTTCCTTTCAAAATCATTTTAGACCACATTGGATGGTCTTGGGCTCACTTTTTACCATAAAAACGCTAAATTTCATATTTTTACTGTTTATCGGGTAAAAATCCAGTTTTTCTGGCCCAACTTCAAAAATTCATAACTTATTCTTCAAAAATCCAATTGGAGTGGTTCAAAATTCTACTTAAATATATTTAAGTCCTCTTTCAAGAAAAAATAATCTCATTGTCCAATTCCTTATGAGAAAGCGTCAGGCTTTTGAGAAAAGCAACACTGTCCACTTGCCAAAAACCCAGATTCCCAGATTCTGACCATTAACTTTGAAAAATCATTATAAATCGTATACTGGGTCATTTTTAACATATTAGCTATCAAAATGAAGCTCAAGACGTCATCTTTAACTGTACCAAATTTTACGGTCAGAAAAGTTTGGGAACTTAATCGAAAAGTTGCGTGAAGGGGGCTGTGTCTGGAAATTTCAGTACTGTCCAGCACCTTAATTATACAACCAAA
The DNA here is from genome assembly GCF_004799145.2 of Neltuma alba. Taxonomy (NCBI): domain Eukaryota; kingdom Viridiplantae; phylum Streptophyta; class Magnoliopsida; order Fabales; family Fabaceae; genus Neltuma; species Neltuma alba. The sequence goes on from NW_021635259.1 coordinate 808,729, forward strand.
ATGTCACGAAATTTTATGGTAAAAATTGCCGTAATTTAGCCTTCCACATGCTGCTTTCCCTTGGATTATTCAGGCCCTAAAATATTGTATTACATTTGGGGGATGAGATTTCATGGAAATGCCAATAGCAAATTAACCAACTATAGCATCAACAAGCATCATTATTATGCATGATCACATTAACTACTATTGATGAACTAACATGCTTATCATTTGGCAAACTCAAACATGCAAAGGCCAAAGCAAGATACTATAAAGAGCAGCCACATAACAATCAAGAGAGCTCAACCACAATAATAGCAATTAACCATACAATAATCAACAATGCTAGTTAGTGGTAGTAGCTAGGTTTAACTTGCTACCTTGATCCAAAGATTTGTGCTTTCTTTGATTCTCTTCTTTTTCTTCACAAAGGTCAAACCCTAGCATGATAATCCCATAAAAAGGACAATAAGAATCATTATCCATTTCAACCAAAAGCAAGAACATAACTCAAAAATACTCTTGCTTCATAAAGGTTCCATCTTTGCTCTTTGCTTTTGAACTTGTTTTCCATAGGGTTTAAAAATCCTTTCTTACCTTATCCCCACATGTTTTTCCATTTTAAACACCATGGAAGCATCAAAACATTGAAAATCTCATCCTAGGGGCTATTTAGTGTCAAAACCGAAATGCTCCTTACAATACATAATAAAGAACACACTTCCAAAACACCCTAAAATCACTTGTAACCACTTGGATCTTTTATGTTTTGAAGTGTTTTACCATATTTGAGCAACATAACTCCTTCCCCTACACCATCATCATTTCGTCCAGCACCCAAAGAAGAGGAGAAACAAGATTTCCAACTATACAAAGCAAGAAAACAAGGCAAGGAACAACTTAGAACTAAAAACTAACCTTGAATCTCACTTGTGTGCTCCAAGATGCTATCTTTCTCCTTAGTTCTTCCTTGGTTCCACTTGAAACACTCTTTTCTCTCTTGGCTATGGCTTGCACGAAATGGAGGTCTGATTTTAGGGGAGGAAGTGCTCATTTAATGCTTCAAAATATCTCAACCACCATCATTAATGCTAATCCAAGTGTCACTACCCCTTTGATTCCTTCTTTCTCTTTCTTAATTAACTAAATCCAAATGAAATTAATTACCAAAAGTCAAAATCCTCCCCATTTAGAAAATGACACTTGGCAATTTCAAATCCTCTCCATTAAGGGCTTTACACTTGGCTCAATGAGGATCATTCAAAATGCAAAGCTCTTTATCGATGCACTTTGACTCCGGGTTTGAATCCTTTTCTATAACTACAGTATTCTAACCTCTGTAATTATTTTCTATCAGAGCCCTATTTTATTCTCCTCATTTTTATCGTTCTAAATTGCCCTCTTTTGTCTCGAAATTAATTTCCCCATAATTAACATAAAAGGAAATTGGCAGGTTTGGCAGGTTTGCTTGAGCCATCATAGACCTAACCATGTCTAAAAGAGTTCTAAAGCACTCAAGAGCTTCAGACTTATGCAAGATCAAATAGACATGACCATATCGTGAAAAATCATCAATAAAGGTAATAAAATACCAAGCTCTGTGTCTCGCCCTCACACTCATTGGACCGCAGATATCAAAATGGATTAATTACAATGGATTTTCAGCTCTTGTTCCCTTACCGAAAGGCTTTCTTGTTGCCTTACTAGCTAGACAATTCTCACATAGTGACATTTCCATATTGGGAATGGCACCTAACAATCCTTCTTTGGCTAAATTAATCATTCTATTTTGATTAATATGTCCTAGTCTAGCATGCCAGGTGTTTATGTCAACATTATTCGAAGAAACAACAAAGCATTCATTACTATTGAAATCACCAACAATATCCAAAACAAAGAACTTTTTAAACAAGAAAACTGAACCATAAAGAATTGAGTTGCTTGAAATGTCTACAACTTTACCATGAAAGTTTACATCAAACCTAAATTCTAAAAGACATAACACAGAAACCAAGTTCCGCCGGATGTCGGAAGCGTAAAGCACATCATGGAGTATTAAGGTCTTCCCACCATGCATAGTAAATTTGCAGGTGCCCAAACCTTTAACCTCGATCCTCTGTTGTTCCTAACGTAAAGCCACTTGCTTTGATACGGCAACCGACAGTACTCGATAAAGGATCCTCAATCCCTGGTTACATGGTCTGTGGAGCCTGAGTCTATAATCCAAGAAGAAGAAACAGGTTCTGTTAGAAAAACAGTACTAGAAACATATGAAACATGTGAATTCACATAATCCACTAATACCTTTTCGCTCTCAGCCTGTTTTGAATAGTCACGTGCAAAATGGCCCATTCTCTGGCAGGCGAAGCATTTGACCTTCTTCAGGTCTAGCTTCTTCTTCCCACCTTTCTTTCCCTTCTTCTTGAATTGCTTCTTTCCCTTTTTGGGTTGAGGACCACCCTTCTTCCCTTTCTTTTGGAACTTCTTGCCCTTCTTGGAATCAGGCCTTGATTAGGAAATGCCAGCATCCTCAGTGTAATAAGCTTGTCCAGAGGTCTTGTAAGCCTCTAAGCGTTCATCCTCTAGCTCTAAGTGCTTGGCTACATTGTTAAAAGTAACGATGTTTTCATTATGGGTCAGATTGACTTTTACGTGCTCCCAGCTAGTAGGGAGCGATCTAATAACAGCCTGCACTTGCTATTCATCAGACAGGACATGTCCAGCTTCTTTAAGTTCTTTGATCATGTTGGCCATCTCTCTCAGATGTTGCTTCATAGGATTGTTTGGCTTGAGTTTGTAGGTATCGAACTTAATCGTTAACCTCCTAAGTTTAGTGGTAGAAGTACCACCAAACTTGTCCTTCAACGCTATCCACATAGCTTGTGCAGTTTTGTGCCTTTCAAACTCACACATTATGTCATCAGCCATGGCACTCAAAAGCGTGATTCTTACTATGCTGTTTTTCTTCTTCCAAACTAAGTAAGCATCTTGGTCTCTCCTATGTTGGGCCATATTCCTAGCTTCAGGTTCGACCATTGCAGTGGTTAAAGGTTCAACGGCATCTTGTTCCTCCAAGATGTATTGGACCTTTCAGTGCCATATGTCCCAGTTATCCCCGTTGAGCTTTTCCCTTTATTAATCTCAGCAATTATGTTCTTGGTTGCCATTTTCAGTTCTGTGACAAATTTATCCCATATTATTCTACGTTCTCTCTAAAAGAGAGATGTACCATAGAACATTTCAGTTATATAGCACAGCGAAGTATACAATGTCTTGTACTTATATCATCCTTGATCAGAAAGTAATGACACTGCAAGATCCATGATCAACAGCATACGTGTGTACCTCCTATCACACAGATACAGGCAATAATCATTATGTCCTATCAAGAATTTTATATAAGCACTTCAAAAATTGTGACTCTTAGAAGTCTTATCTTCTAAAAGCTCCCACTTATAAAAAGCATACATATTATTCAGAAAATAATCACTCAACAATAATTTTGCTAATTTCATTGAATGAAAAACACACTTAGTCTGTTTACAATGCATGAAACAAGAAACTTAGTATAACAAACACTAATAAAATGAATACAAATATTACATCATGTGATATGAACATAAAGGTAATCAAGCATTGCTTTCCTCAGCTTCCTAAGTTTGCGTGTTTTGGTCATAAAGGATGATACTAAATCTATAGCCCAAATCCAGTAAAATTTCCTTATGAGTTTTCCTTTAGGTCCACATCTAACCCTTATTGCTCTTATGTACTCCATTATGACTTTAAGGTAGAATTCGGTATTCTTCTTATCGGTCATGTAATGGACGTAGCTGGCGACCACGCCATTGATGCCTTTTATGTTTGTCAGTCTGGCTGCATCTCTTTCAGCTATACTCATAGCTAAAGCAGGGGTATAGGGTTGATTCACCTCTTCTCCTTCCTCAACTTCGGTTTCATTGGGAAGATCTAGTGAATCGTTAAATACCAAGTGAGGCTCGGTACAGAGGGGTTCAATAGGGAATAAAGATTCCGACTCAGGTCCAGAATCCATTAACTCCTCCGGGTCTTCTTGAGGATCCTCTTCTGTGTCCTCCTCAGGATCCTCATCTTCTAGCTCATATTTTGGAACTCCATCATCTATGTATGAGTATTCTAATGAGCCATCTTTAATATTTTTAGTGCTACTAGAAGCCTCTTGCTTCATTTTCATCTAGAACAAAATAATTTAAATTATTTTGAATATTCTGAAATTTATTTTTGCATGAAAATACCAGAAAATACACCAAAAATACTCACAAACAGATCCTTAATTGTCTCAAAAATTAGCCAATTATATATCAAAATGAAGATCTTGATTTTAGGGATTTTTTGAGACAAACCACACCTTAAAAGGAGCTCCCACGTGCCGACACATACCCCAAGAAACGTAAATCTGAGAAAATAGGAAAAATTTTGAAGTCCCACTCTCGCTGTAGGTGTGTGAACTACACGCGCCGCCATTCAGCCCGCCGACAGTGACATGCGCCGCGCCGGCAGCCTCCACACGCCATCACCTATCAGATAGCAGTGTCCACGTGTCGATGGGGTGTGCCACGTGGCGGAACGCGCCACGTGACAGTTCTGGCCAAGAAATTTGTTTTTAATGATTAAATAATATTTTTATTTTTATTTTTATTTTATTTTTTTATTTTTTTTATTGGGTTGGACATGGTTGGGCATAGGCAACCCAATCCAGTGGCAGACCCCGGCCCGCTTCCTTTCATAAACTGTCATTAATTTTTTTTTTTTAAACAAGGTGCCAAAACGATGCTGTTTTGGCCCCCTAGAGGTTGTCTTCAACCTCCAGCCGGGTCGCCTGACCCGGCTTCTGCAACCGGGTCGGTTTGACAGACCTGTCGGACCCGAAATGTTCTCTCCTCCATATCTTCACCGTCGAGTGTCTGTTTTTTGCGTATTTTATATCATTTTCTTTGTTTTTGTGTCCTCTACACAATGGGATAGGTTTTGGAGCCTAAAAACTTGATTTTAAGCAAACCCAAAAACGAAAAATGGTACGGCTGAAAAAAGGGTCCAAGAAAAAGAATGCGTTCATGGAGGCAAAGAAAAATCTAGTATCTCTAATCACAAATATAAGATACGGAATTATGATACTGAAAGTAAAATGAAGGATTTGCATAATACTTATTGAAGAAAATCACTAGATACTCAGAACTGAAAAACAGGAAAAAAAAAAGAACACTGGAAGCATATGAAACGCAGGCCACAGAATGACACCAACAGGAAAAATAAACTTGGCTCTGATACCAATAATGGGTTTTGGGCATCCCTGGAGTGTCTCAAGTCTCTTCAGATAACCACGTAGGGATTCGATCACAACAGCGAACTCGGATTAGTGTTACACAGCAAATACACCGAGAGGAGACGAGGGAGGGGAGTGCCAGAGGGAGGAGTTTTAGGAAAGTAAAAATGGGGTCCCGTACTAAACGATCCCTTTGGTTTCAGTTTTTTTTAACTCCATGTTTTTTGAAATAAAAAATTGCCTCCTCCATCCAACCGTTCCCTCTAACCGTTCCCTCTTTTTTTTTTTTGCAAATTATATAAATAGGCAAAAGTTACAGTTAGAGATGCATAAGTTTTGCTATTCACACCAGAACCCCAATGTCAATAGGCTTAGGTCCAATCCACCAAGGGTGGACTGACCCATTTTCCTACAAACAAAATGGAATTTAATAGTCACATCTAGGGAATTTAGGTTAGGACTAAGAAAATATTCTATATGTGACTAAGAAATTTCTTTTGATTTGGTCTTAAATTTTTTATTTATGACTATAAATTTCTCCATATATGACTATTAAATAAGATAATTTATTTGTCTCGCAGCATTTAATCGATGTATTTCTGCTTCTGCTTCTTCTTCTTTTTGCCAATAGACTTTTTTCATCTAAGAAATTTGAGGCTGTTCTAAATGACATTGTAATTGTGGTGCATAATTCCCCCACACAAAAGTTTGGTCATTTAGTTTGGGTTGGTTTTATGAGTCAGCAATCTTTTGCTTCAAATTGTTAACTTATTTACATTGTTTCATCTCGGGTTTTTGTTCTGTAATTTGTATTAGTCACGTGATTCTGTAAAAGCCCAGTATTTTCTTTTTACTTATGTTTGAATGAAATTGTATTTTTATTTAAAAAAATTAAGAATCTATACAATGTATGTAATATTTGTATTGTGAAACTATTTTAATATGAGAATGAGCAAAAGAAAATAAAATATCCTAAAAAATGCCAAAGGACAAATTAGGGTAAGTAAATTTCAAAATCTCAAATCAAACTCCTTGTACTATTTTGGAATTTTAAAATATTGTGATATGACTATATTGCCCTTACTCCCAGTGATTACTTACATATAGTTATTGACTACTCTAATTTAACTATTGACTATTGTTTTTTTTTCAAAGTTCTTGTGACAACGTTTGTGTAGCTTATGATTACACAAGAATAGTAAATAACTAAACAAAAAGTAGTCACTAGATCTCCAACAACATTTAATGTATTTTTTGAATTTTTGAAACAAAAGTAGTTAATGACGAAATTAGAAAAGTTAATAGCTAAATAAAAGTAGTCACCAATTTTTTTAAAATAAAAGTAGTCAATCACAATACTAAAGTAATCAGTAGCTAAACAAGAATAGTAATCAGAATTTTAAAAATAAATATAGTCAATAGCTAGAAAAGAGTAGTCAATATATAAGAAAAAGTAGTCACTAGAGTTGCAGAGATGGCAATATTTGGGGAGAAAAAAACTGAAGTGCATTTGTGTAATTTCATAATATTTGAAAATTCCAGAATAGTATAAGAAGTCTGAATTGATATTTTGAAATTCAACTTTATTGATTTGTCCTTTAGTAATTTCTGAGGCATTTTATTATTATTTTTCCTATGAAAAGTGCTAATATTTTGAAGAAAATGGCATTTAGTGAAAGTTACATTATTTAAAATGATCAAAAATAGTATATGTAAACGACTGTTATTTAGAACGACGAGAAACAAGGTTATTTTCACTTTCTAAAATTATGGTTCACTATAAAAGTAGCTTCTTCTTTTTTTTCTTTTTTGTTAAAACTATAAAGTCGCTTTTGTCTTAACTATATATAGTTTTATAATGTTTCCTCATATTTGATCAAAGTGATCATTTTAATGAATTCCTTATCCATTATTGCCTATACCAAAGCATATTAAGACGAAGTATTTTCTCGTCCATCTTTCCTTTGTTGAATGAATTCCTTATTTTTTTTACTGAACAAAAGCAAAAGTACCTAATATTCAACATTCTTATGACATATTTTAAAGTAAAAAAGGGAACAAAAGGAAAATATGAGTCATTTACATATTTTAATTTTATATTTTTACATTAACTAAAGTTGGCCTCATACAACCAAGCTTTATAGATTGTACCAAAACGAGTCCTTTATGCTAAGCTGATTGATAGGGCAAATACTTACATAAGTTTTTTATATCTATTATGCCAAGTTCTCAAATCACATATGATTATATATCTTATTTTTAAAATATTAGTATTTAATAATATTTAATTAAAAATTCACATAAAACAAAAAATGACTCATAGCCATTGTTGTTGAACTCGAGAGTTGATTTTCTGAGTTTAATGCTTTGACGGTTTCGGCTCATAAAAATGTGTTGACTTGCCCTTAAACTTATGCTAGCTGTGAATTCAATTAAATTTGTAAGTTCACTTACCGAGCTCACAAAATCATTTCAATTTGCTTTTAAACTCGTGTTAAAATTTTATATTTAATTATATTTAATGACTTCTATTTATTTAATATGGTAAATTACGAATGTTGATGGAATTAATTTCACTTATTTGGATAAAAATATATTTATCATTTTTTATATTTTAATTATTTAATTATTTAATTATATACTTTGAAAACCAATTTATTAATAAAAATAAACTCTTATGAGTTCATGGTTTGAGTTTACAATCAGAATTTACATCCCCATCATGAGTTTGTTTAAACTCACAAAATTGACAATCTTGCTCATGGTTATAAATAATTAAAGAATTTGAGCTAATGGATATAAAAAACTTGACCTGATTTTTAATTTTATTTATTTAAGAGAATATATTGAAAAGGCAGAGGTGGGTTCTGTCAATACATGTGTCGCTTGGTCCATTATTTGGACGGTGATTTGAGGGCTAACTTCATGCCAATGCAGGAATATGTGAAAACTGAAACCTCAGTCTGTTAAAGCGGAAGTTAATCACTGCTGGTCAAAAAAAAAAAAAAAACAGTTGAAGTTAATCACAGTCCAAAAGGGGGGAAAAAAGGGAAAATGGATGTTAATCCATATAATTTTGCTCTTACGTGTTGTTTTACATTTATTGTAACTGTAGTAGTGATATCCTGCTCAATTTAGATATAATATACATTATACCTTATGTAAATAAAGTCAACACAATAATAAATAAAGGATAAAATTATACATCCATATAAAAAATTTCTTTCACTATCCTATAAATAAGATCAAAAAATATATTCTCTCTTTGTCCTAGAAAAAGGACCAAAGAAATAACACACACATATATATACACACACTAAATTAATTAAAAATGTCACTTCTTGCTTGGAAACTTTTCAGTTTTTTTTAATCATTTATATAACGACATATCTCCCTCTACTAGCATTGCATTTTTTTCCTGATAAAAATACTTTTAGTTAATACTTACATTATACCTTATGTAAATAAAGTCAACACAATAATAAATAAAGGATAAAATTATACATCCATATAAAAAATTTCTTTCACTATCCTATAAATAAGATCAAAAAATATATTCTCTCTTTGTCCTAGAAAAAGGACCAAAGAAATAACACACACATATATATACACACACTAAATTAATTAAAAATGTCACTCCTTGCTTGGAAACTTTTCAGGTTTTTTTAATCATTTATATAACGACATATCTCCCTCTACTAGCATTGCATTTTTTCCTGATAAAAATACTTTTAGTTAATACTTACATTATACCTTATGTAAATAAAGTCAACACAATAATAAATAAAGGATAAAATTATACATCCATATAAAAAATTTCTTTCACTATCCTATAAATAAGATCAAAAAATATATTCTCTCTTTATCCTAGAAAAAGGACCAAAGAAATAACACACATATATATACACACACTAAATTAATTAAAAATGTCACTCCTTGCTTGGAAACTTTTCAGTTTTTTTTAATCATTTATATAACGACATATCTCCCTCTACTAGCATTGCATTTTTTTCCTGATAAAAATACTTTTAGTTAATACTTAAATTTGAATTTATTAAAAGGTCATTAATTATAATATCCCATTTAGTAATTTATAATTATTGACACATTAATTACTAATAACTAAATTAATTATTAATTGTTGTTTTTAATTCTTGTGATATACATTTTTTTGCCAACGGTTAAAAGGATCTTATACATTTAATTGGTCTGCTTCTGAAAAACATTACTAATAATGAATAGGAAAAATAGCAAAAAAAGAATGCCGTGATAGAAAAATTGTAAATTGGGACTCATGACAATATTAGCATGGGTTTTGATAACAATAGTTAGAGGTAGGAATCAGGACCGACCCGCTCTCCAGAGTCGGCCCTTCAAGGCTGGTGAGCTTAAAAGAGCCGGCCCTCCAAGGTCGAAATTTCAAAAATACCCTAATTTGTTAGGCCTAGCCGGCCCTTAAGCTAAAGGGCTCAGGACCGGCCTGCAGGCTTTTGACCCATTTAAAGAAAAAATATTATTTTTTATATTTCTCATTTTTTTCATCAAAAAAATAAAAATAAACCAATGAAATTGTTAATAAAAGACATAAATATAAATAAAATTAAGTCACAAATACAAAATATCATCATATATAAATATCTATCAACATTCAAGAACATCTAAAACATTCATTAACAAGATAACAATATTCAAAAGTTTTATCTATAGTGTAATTATGCAATAAATAAATGTTATCATTAATATTTTGAAACTTCATCATCACTATAATCAATTACTCTTCTTTATAAGTATGTTTTTCTTTCATAACAAAAATATCAAGTTTTTTATATGAATTTTACTTTTAAATTTTGCAATCTAGCTATTATTTTACTTTAATGTAAGAAACATTGTTGTTGAAACTCATGAATTTCTAATTCAAATTATAGAATCGTAAGTTATATAAGTATAAAAACACTCTATTATCAAATATATATAGTTTAAAAATATCAACACATGGAATATAAATCAAATCATTGTTAAAGTCCAAATTAACCCCTTTTTTTAAAAATTTAATTGAATAAATTATTATCTAAAACTAAATAAATCAAATCATTCTGTAAAATTTAATTTTAAGATGATAATAATAACTAAATATTTGAAATATTATTAACAATGTAAAAAATTAATAATATTAGAATTACAATAAAAAATTTAAAAAAATATATAAAAGGGCCTAAACGGGTAGACCCTCAGCCCTCTAGGATTGGCTCTTTTAAGCCCTTGGCTCTCCAGAGCCAGCCCTTTAGGGCCTATTTTCCATTTGAAGGGAAAAATTTCAAACCTAGCCCTTGTAATTTTAGGGCCTAAATTGGCCAATCCAATGGGCTCAGCCCGTTTTTCCGGCTCTAATAATAGTATAGGTTTTTACCATATTTTTTATAAATAGGTCTCTGCGTGTAATTTTTTGATTTTAGCAGTCTTTTTTTTGCTATTTTTCCTAATGTATATTAAGTTTATCTATATAATATTAACTTAAAAATATTGTTGGCGTTGGCATTAGATGCACCAAAAAATACATAAAATTTATTTATTTATTTATACAAAAATACTTATATAAAAAGAAATAAATAAAGTACTGAGGGATTACTCATCATACCCTTTTTTCCCCCAACACATAGCTTTTTTTAACTTTTATTTATTTAATTCGGCCAAAAAAGGTCTTTTTCCCTTAAGTATTGAAATGTTCCTAAACCAACCCAAACGAGTCAAAAGTTCTCAAGGGATCGAGAATCCGACGTGGCATATATCACCTCCTCGCAATTTCGCTACGCGTCCCCTTAAAATGCGACGCAACGGTCAAGTGATGAACGGATCTCAGGGGACAGGCACGTGCGGTGCGCATGAGGGCCACCACTCGCGTAAAAAATATACCTCAATCCAACCCTCCGTACCCCAGTCCTCAATCCTCAACGGTCATATTTCACCGACATCCCCCAACGGTCATATTATTCGTCGCTCACTGTCCCCCGTCAGATCGCCATCCAACGGATCTAAACCAAAACCGCTTTTCCTTCTCTCCTCATCTTAACCCTTTTTCCTCTCCGATGCTGGAAAATTAAAACACTCGTAGGCCCGCCCAGCGAAGGAGAGTGATGATGATGGAGACAGACATGGGAGTTGAGTTGTAGAGTGGTGAAGAAAGAAAGATGGAGTGAGATTGTGTATTTGTGCTTAGTACATAAAAGCACGAGAGTTTTACGGTTTAAGTTTCTTTCGGGTAAGTGAGTAGTGAATGATGTGTGTTTGATTCTTGTTCTTGTTCATCTTCATCTTCATCTTCTTCTTATTCTTCATGCATGTCTGAAGCGAGTTGTTATTCAGAGGTGGGATTTCTGGTTTTTGCTCCAGCGGATTCTTCAATTTCAGCCATGACGGGATTCTTGATCGATTCAACTGCTAATATGGGTTTGCATATTTCTCAGGATTTCTGCCACAGATTTGAAGGAGTATGTGTTTATTTCTCTGTTCATAAACATAAAACAGAGCCCTTTCTAATGTCCAGTGCTTGAGTGTCTCTGGAATCCGATGATCTTTTTTCTCTGCTAGTAGGTAGTCTCCAAATTCTTTCATTCGTTTTCCGGGTGGGCATCCTTTTTCTGCATGTAAGTTCGTTTCATTATTGCATTTTACAGATTCATATAGGAACACTCGAATTTGTAAAGGAAAAGAAAAAGCACAGACAAAGTTGTAACTTGATTTGTTTTGTGGTTTCTGCTATTCATCGGATTCCTTTTCTTTGTTTCCACACACACACACACAAGTGTTTTATCAAAACGATTCACACACTCACAGTCTCTCTCTCTTGTGCATTTCTCTCGTAGACACATTCAAAGTTTTAGCTGATTCGGTAGGCATACATATTCATACTTCATTCAGATACACTCACCCAGAGATACACACTAGATATATATATATATATAGAGAGAGAGAGAGAGAGATAGGGAAACACCAGAAACACTGCATAGGGTGGGTGAATCAGAACGCAGGATTTTACAAAAGAACACCGGAAGGCTATAGGATGTTGGCTGGGTGTTCTAGTTCTACATTGTTGTCGCCGAGGCATAGATTGAGGAGTGAAGCATCTGCACAGTTTCAAGCCAGCCATTTCCAGTTACCTTCAATGAGCACGCAGAGACTGGACTTGCCATGTAATTTCCCGCGCAAAGACAACAGCAGCTCGCGATCGCAGTCCTTGAGGCCCGTCGGCCTCCCCGTGGAGAAGAAGCCCGTCGTCGTCGAGTCAAAGCCGAAGCCACCGTGCTCTCTCAAGCAGAACATCCGACTTCCACCATTGGCGACCACCACTAAAGCATCAAATGTTCAGAAGAACGAGTTCTGGGGTGAGAAAAGTAAGAGTTTAAAGAGGCTTGCTGAACAGGATGATGATTCCTTCACCAACAGAGCCAAGAGGACAAAGGTTATTATCAGTGACACTGAAAATCCTGATGTGGGTACTGCCGGCAATTTTTGGTTCAACAGTCCTTCGATTCCTTTCTCTCTGACTTGTTCAGGAGAAGGCGAAGAAGAAAGGGTTTGTTTGGTGCCTTCTGAAGTTGTCTCCGCACCATGGGTTGATTCCATTGTTACGAAGATCACAGACTCAGGCGAGAAAGGCGTTGAAGGGAGCAATCTGCCATCAAAGGAAGCTTCAGCATCCAACACTTCATCAGATAGCCAAAGCTTGAGCCTGAGGCTGAACGAGAATGACTCAGAGCAAGAAGTAGTTGGCAATGGAAGATCGGGCAATCCTTATCACCACGATGGAACAGAGGTAGGAACAAGGGATGAAGAAAATCAAGAGGAGCATAGAGGGTTCGAGCTTGTGAGCCTACTTACAGCTTGCGTTGATGCGATTGGTTCGAGGAATGTTGCTGCAGTGAATTGCTTCATAGCAAAACTGGGTGATCTTGCGTCTCCAAGAGCAAGAACATCAATAAGTCGTGTGTGTGCTTATTTCACAGAAGCTTTAGCGATCCGTGTCACAAGAATTTGGCCTCATATTTTTCACATCAGCACACCTCGAGAATTAGACAGGGTTGAAGAAGAAGCTGGAACCGCATTAAGGCTTCTAAACCAGGTCAGTCCAATTCCAAAGTTTCTTCATTTCACCTCCAATGAGATTCTCTTGAGGGCTTTTGAAGGAAAAGACAGGGTTCACATCATAGACTTCGACATCAAGCAAGGGCTTCAATGGCCCAGCTTGTTCCAGAGTCTAGCTGCACGGACCAATCCTCCAAGCCACGTAAGAATCACTGGTATAGGAGAGTCCAAGCAAGAATTGAACGAAACAGGAGATAGACTTGCGGGGTTTGCTCAAGCCTTGAACCTTCCCTTCGAGTTTCACCCTGTGGTTGACAGGCTAGAAGATGTGAGGCTATGGATGCTTCATGTGAAGGAACACGAAAGTGTGGCTGTGAATTGCATTTCTCAACTCCACAAAACACTCTACGATGGTTCCGGAGGAGCATTGAGGGATTTTCTGGGTTTAATCCGAAGCACGAATCCTGCTATAGTTCTCGTGGCAGAGCAAGAAGCAGAGCACAATGGGCTTAGACTTGAAACGAGAGTATGCAATTCATTGAAGTATTACTCTGCTCTGTTTGATTCAATTGACCATTGTCTTTCACAAGACAGTCCAGTGAGGAACAAGATAGAGGAGATGTATGCTTGGGAGATAAGGAACATAATTGCTTGTGAAGGAAGGGAAAGGGTTGAGAGGCACGAGAGCTTTCAGAAATGGAGGAAGATGATGGAACAAGGAGGGTTCAGAAACCTGGGAATCAGTGAAAGGGAAGTGAGTCAGAGTCGGATGTTGCTCAAGATGTATGCTTGTGAGAATTATAACGTGAAGAGGAAGAAGGAGGAAGAAGAAGAAGCTATAACACTGAGTTGGCTTGAGCAGCCTCTGTACACAGTGTCAGCATGGGCCCCACTTGATGTTGCAGCAACGGGGAGCCAATCCTCTTATTCTCAGCCATGAACTTGAGGAATTACTTCTCACATTCGTTCGTATACAGAAAAAAAGGAACAAAGAAAGGTAGCATTTGTTGTATTCTTTGTAGGTAGGGGAAAAAGGGTTTACTATTCTTTCATTCTTTGTTGCAGATAAGATTTGATTTGTTCTGGTTCAAAAATGTAGTTGCTACAGGAGTACTTTGATTCTTTTTATTTATTCTTTTTTTATACATAAAATCATGTTTGTTTTCTAGATGGTCAGAATGATACAGTTGGAGTCAATTTGTGTTCATTCTTTGATTCTTTTATTATCAATGTTTTCTGAAATATTCTTTATTACTTGTAATCTCTTGTAATCGCTAATTTGGTAATTACATGTGAAATGAAAATTCAGTGTTTTATGTCTCTCTTGTCTTTACTTTTAGTCACCAATAAGGAATGAAACATAGATATGTGTGTGTGTATATGGTATACGTAAAATAAACACATCGTTCTTGCATTTGGATTGTTTTGATATGAATGAGAAATGCAACTTTTACTTAAAGATAATCCTCTATTTGGTCTCCGTGGAATGGATGTTTTTTTTTTTTTTCCCCTAATGAGAAGTGGGCTTATAATTTTTTCAAGGGTTAATATAATATTTGGTTCCTCAAGTTGATTTTACTTATTTTGGTTTCGGTCTCTCAAATTTTAAATCATAGGTTTTGTCCCTATAAGGGCAAAATGGTCTAAGTTTTTATTGGGTTATAGGGACCAGTATTTTAAATGAAAAAAAACTTAAGGGACTAAGACTTATGGTTTAAAACTTGAGGGACTGAAATCAAAATGAAAGCAAACTTGAAGGACCAAAATTTATATTAACCTTTCAAGCTTGGTTCTAATCTAAATGAATGGTCCAGTCCTTATAACAATTTCGTCATATCATTGCTGAATTTAGTCCATTAAATATTGCCTACATGGCATCCTCATTAGCATACATGTAGGACTATGAATTAAAATGGTGAGAATTTTTTTTTTCCAAAAAAAAAAGTCTTTTCATATTGAAACACAGAAAAAAATTTTAAAGAGAGAAAAAAAAACAGAACTGTTTTTGCACTGCGACTGAGAAGAATTATACACACTCACACCCCCAAATTCACACAATTACCCGAATTTTAGAATGATTTAAATGCTATATTCATCTCTACATTTAGATTGATTGACTGAGTTAAAGTCACTTCATATTGAAACACAAAGAAAAAAATTTGACAGAGAGAGAGAGAGAGAAAAAAAAATAGAACCGTTTATGCACTGCGACTAAGAAGAATTATACACAATCACACCCTCAAATTCATACAATTACCGAATTTTAGAATGATTTAAATGCTATATTCATCTCTACATTTAGATTGATTGCCTGAGTTAAAGTCACTTCATATTGAAACACAAAGAAAAAAATTTGAAAGAGAGAGAGAGAGAAAAAAATAGAACCGTTTATGCACTGCGACTAAGAAGAATTATACACAATCACACCCTCAAATTCATACAATTACCGAATTTTAGAATGATTTAAATGCTATATTCATCTCTACATTTAGATTGATTGCCTGAGTTAAAGTCACTTCATATTGAAACACAAAGAAAAAAATTTGAAAGAGAGAGAGAGAGAGAAAAAAATAGAACCGTTTATGCACTGCGACTAAGAAGAATTATACACAATCACACCCTCAAATTCATACAATTACCGAATTTTAGAATGATTTAAATGCTATATTCATCTCTACATTTAGATTGATTGCCTGAGTTAAAGTCACTTCATATTGAAACACAAAGAAAAAAATTTGAAAGAGAGAGAGAGAGAAAAAAATAGAACCGTTTATGCACTGCGACTAAGAAGAATTATACACAATCACACCCTCAAATTCATACAATTACCGAATTTTAGAATGATTTAAATGCTATATTCATCTCTACATTTAGATTGATTGACTGAGTTAAAGTCATTTCCTCCTCTTTTCGTTTCCAGAGACATTGTGCAACAGCTGGCGCATCTTTCACGATCCGCCGAGTTTTTTCCTCAAAAAAATTGGTAGACTTGCAAAACAAGGGCAAAATATTGAGAGATGACTAGGACCTTAAAAGTTCAAAAGTACAGTATATGGAAAAGGATGACTTCCTTGAGGAATCAGCTACTCAATATAACTCAGTAGAAAGTACAAAATCAACATCACTACCTCCTTAAACATCTGAGTCTTTGACACATTCTCATTAAATTTCTCTATTAATCGAGTCCTCCAAGACATTTTCAGAACTCAGATGGACAAAACCGAAAAAGATCAGCCCTTCGCCCCACGAGCATGAAACTAACGGAAATGGAAAGATAAATTAGAGAAAACTTTCAGCCCATCAGGGATGACAATGAAATTTGATGGGGTCAGAGTGACGGACAGGAAGAGTTGCACAGACCCTTAAGCCACCTTTCGTAATTTTGATAAATTGAGATTGGGATTACTACTGGGGACAAGATTAGAAAAGGGAGTGGGAATTGTGTTTTATAGGAGGAATGTTTATATTAATTTTATTTTATAATTAATCATAAACTATACAAAGACTTATTATTCTTATAATAAATAAAAATTAAATAGGGTTTTGTGAAATATTATGGCGATAATTTGGTAAACATAATGTTTAATTTCCTGAATGATTTTTCAATACTGTTTATTGTGTAGTCCCATCTAACTAGTTTGCGCAATCCTAAGCACTGTTTAACATCTCATACCAAACATTAAAATGAGTTAATATTAATGTCAACATCAATTCCAATCCTCTTAATCCTTCATACCAAACCGAGCCTTAGATCGCGGGAAATCATCATTGTCATCATGATTATTTGGTTTGGCACTCGTGGAAATTAGAAACCAACCCTTTCTACGGTGTCTAATCTCCTTGGTTGCACACTATTAAAAAACTACTATCAAATTTTATTTCTTTATATTTCAATTAAACATATTTTTCCCTTTCGCTGCTTCGCATATTTATAAGTTAATGACTTAAATATCTGTAAAGATTATACTAATTTTTCTAAAAATTAAACAACCACACTATTTATTACTGATTAGAAGATACTACCTCCGGTCTTTAATATAAAACCTCATTTGACTTTTATTTTGGTCCTAAATATAATACCCCAATCCAATTTGTCTCTAATATTTATTATTTTTTTCCAAAATAGTCCTTCTGATAATAGTAGTTTTAGCCAATACACTTGATTAGCAAGGATATTTTAAGAAAGACAACACCTGTTTATAATTAGGATCGGAGATAGTACTCCTCTGGTCCTTAATATATGACCCAATTCTTAAGTTAGTTTTGGTCCTAAATATAAAACCCATTTTTCATATTTATCAATTTTCTCTAAACTACCCCTATAGATAGTCCCTCAACCATAATCAAGTAGAAGAGGGAGAGGGGGTATTAAGAAAGATGATTATAGTATTTTAGGAAAAATGTGTCACTTGTCTTATAATTAACTAACTTACCTAACTTCCTTAATCTAGTCAAATTAGTTAAATAAGTCTTATATTAAGGAACAGAGGAGTATAACTTATATGCAATCAAGGTGATAGAACTACAAAATTTTCTCAGCCTTTTAACCAACCTTCAGCTTGAAGTATTTCCTTGTTAAAATAAGACTTGAGTGCTTATTTATAAATTGCCTTTGAACATGGTGATCTCGACCGAAGCGCCACAAGGAGCACTGTCTCAGCATCCGACCAGCGATTTCTATTGCCAATCACTACTCTCTCTGATCTCTAGTTAAGGATTCTGCTCGCTACGAATCGATCTGCTCTGTCATCGGATTTAGCTATGGACAACCGTTCGTTGATTACCGCTAAGGTTGCGAAGTTGTTGGTTAGGATCCTAGTCTGTTCTTCTATGACAGGCTTGTAAATAGATGAACCGAATGTAAGCACAATTAAATTAAAAAGTTAGAGAAGAGACCAATAGTACTTGTGCCAATCTCTGGTGGTTGTTGGTTTGGGGGGCTCCATTTCATTGGCAGACGACGCCATTGAAGAACAGATATTTGGCCAAATTCTTCATTTTCTCAAAATAGTTACATCTTAATAGAATGAATAAACAACTTCCAGTCTCCTAGAAAATCGCCCATAAGGTAGATGGGCTTCTTTCATAGAAAGGCAAGAAGCCAACCGAATAATGGGGAAAGAAACGAATTTGCATCAATATTCTCAACTCACATTCCTTAAATGATGGCAACAGCAATTCAAAATATGAAAGAACAAAAAATCAGGCTGGGTATTGAATCAGTCTAAGTACTAGTTCAAAGGTCAGTGAATCAGATTATAGTCAAATAAATAGTAATTAAAATCATATAATTTAGTTAAAATAGGTAAAAATATTCATATTTTGATTATAAAAAAATATTTAATTTTTAAATGGGTAGTCATGTTATAAATAATTTATATATAAAAATTTTTCCTTTTTTTCCCCTTCTTTCCATTTTTCTCACATGACCTAGTAAAAATCTTTCCTTTTTCATTTAGTTTTCTTACTCTTTCTTCTCTTTGCCTGATCTTTTTTCTCTCTCCCACATAACCGAACTAAAAGCTTTCCTTCATAATGCACAAAGCAACATTTTCTTTTCTCTTTCTTTCTTCGATAATGAACAAGCAAAGACAGCAACAGACTTGTCTCCTTCGACATTTATCACCATTTCTTTGTTTTTCATTAAAAATCGGTTTCTGCCTTCCTCACTTTTCTTTCTTTCTTAAATAGAAACGAGAAACAGTAAAACATTGCCATTTTTTCTCTCTACACTTTATCCATCCATCCTACTCTATCTTTCATTAATGTTCAAACAAGCGGCCTTTTCTTTTCTCCAAATGATAAACGAGAAATAGACTTCCAAACAAAATTTTCTCTTCCTGCCCATGATCTCTTTTGCTTCTACCACTTGTCTCTATAGTGAGCATGGTCTCCAGCAAACGACGTCCATCTTCCTTGGCAAATTGTAAGAACAAGAAGGAAAGGGGAAAAAAAAACACAACTGGGCAACCCACCCAAACTAAACTAGACTAGACCATAAGCTAGTTTATCCTGGTTCATCCCAAGTTGTTTCGGATTGATTAGGGTCTAGTATTTTAGTTAAACTAGAATTGACTGTTTTTCCTGTTGAATTAGTTAGTCTGGTCTGATTTTTTTTTTCCTTTGCAAAATATCGACTACCAACATTTTTGGTAAGGAAAAAAGGGATGACACTAAATCCAACTATTTGATATATTTTGGAAAAAAAATTAATTTTTTCATCCTAATAATTTTAACTCAACTGTGTTTCAATTTTTCGAGTTTGACTCGCTGTGATTCAATTATTATAATTTTTAACTTATTATGACTCAGTACTTAAAATTATTAAGGGTGAGTTTGACAGCCTTGATTGGCATTTAACCAAAAAAAAAAGTTTTTACATAGGACAAGAACCCCTATGACATTTTTATCTTAAAATCCGTAAAATCACTTTCAAAAGTTAATAATCCAAACACTCTTAAAACTGGATCAGCTCTTCAAAACTCATCCACGCATCAAAAAGGAGGGGCCAAGTCTCTACATTTCCCTCGGTTTCCCTCAAACTGCGTCGTTTAGATTATTCTTAAAATCTCAATCGTCCATTTCTATTGATAATCTTGACCGTTCGCTCCCGCTACTCTTCTTCGTCAGAATCGTTTCCCGTGTGTCGGCACCATTCTCCCTTCCCCGGTGTCAGATATGGAAAGCGAACACCTGAAGGGGGAGGAAGGATGAATAAAAATCGATGTTGATGCGCCTCCTTCTTCCATGGTTGAAGGCATACACTCTTCACTCTTTTTTTTTTTTTTTTTAATGATTGGACTTTAAATTTTCAACTTGGGAATGTTTAATGTTCTCGTCTGCACATGTTTGATGATTTGGGAATGTTTATTAACACGAAATTGTTCTGCAACAAATTTAGTGCTAACAGTGCGAATCTGATAGATGTTAGAATTGTGAGTATGTGACTTTGGGTAGGAAGAGAAATATAAAACTGAAACAGAGGCTGCTACATTCTAAATGCCTCATCCTTATGCGCATTATCTCTTGTCTTCGCTCGTAGTACAACAATAAATACTTATTAAGCGATGCCCGCGCAGAAGCTGTGATGCTGCTTCTCCTCAACCCCTGTCTTCCGTCATCCATCTCAGCTTTTATTACCACATTATTAGCCTCTCTTTTCTACCACATGGACATATGGATGAGTTTTCTGGGGTTTACCCACTTTTAGCAATTTTAAACACCGTATCATACCAAGTTAAAAACTAAGGAATTGACTCATATTGAATCAAATTTAAAAAAATATAAAAAACGAAAAAAAATAATTTTTCCTTTAGTTTTATCACTTGCAATGGGTGAGTCAAGTAGATAAATAATTAATAAAAAAATTGATAGCTGTAAATGAAAATATGGTATTAAAAGAATTTTTACTTTTGAACTTTTGATGTTTAAATCTAAATTAGTCATTCTAAATAATAGGGAAAATTTTCTAAATCTGATTGATTTTTAGAGGGAAAAAATCAGTGTACAAAGTAGGATGGATTCATTAAAGTTAGCGGCCCACCAAGTCTCACACATCATCTTCCATGGAAAGGCAGAGCCTTTGTGCACTTTGCATATCCGTGCTTCTAATAAAAGGTTTGAACTTTGATGCATTCCTAATTTATTATTGTTACGTCATTATTAATATGACAAACAATATCCAAATGACGTTGGTTAGATTTTGTCTTCTGTTATGTCAAATCAAGACGATGATCCATATACGCCACACACCCCTTGCATCTAGGGGCTGCAATCGGTTCTTGGGTTCAGTTTGGTTTAGAAAATGAAATAACCGATGACCAAATTAAAATATTTTTAAGTAACTAACCAAATCAAGCTTCTATCACTAATCGAATAATTGAACCGAAATATCTTGGTTCAATCCATTTATTTGGTTAATGCGCTATTGACTCTTTCTCATGTTCAAACCTGCCATAAAATTTCAAGTGTGAGGGAGATGAAGCGGTAAGCACAGACACTGCAGCAGAAATTGTAGAGAAGAACAGAAGCATCTATGTGAAGATGAAATGGAGATGAAGTAGTAAGCAGAGACACTGCAAGAAAGAAGAACAAAAGCATCAATATAGGAAGAGACTGAGAGAGAGAGAGGTGCTACTATGACAGTAATGAAGAGTAAGACAGTGTGAGGGAGAGAGCGTTTACTTGAGATCAACGAGCAAGAAGATCATTGGATTGTTTCTGAAATTGAGAGGACACACCAAGCGGGAGGAGGCTGTGGCAAAAGAGAATGAGAGATGATGAGCAAGCTTACATTAGCTATTAGGGCTTAAGATATATTAGGTTGAGTTTAGAAATATACATTGGGCCTATTAGTTTATTGCTTCATATTTTATATAATATTATATAGCTTAGCAAAAAAACTATATATACACATATATTCTGGTCTTTCTATTTAAAACAAAATACATTTAGTTCAGTGATCGATTTCAATGTGGTTTTGTTCACCCCTGTATACGTCTCTAGGTTATTATTAATTTATTACTCTTTTCAATACTCAAGAAATGAATTGGATAGTAATAGAATAATGTGAAATTTTATAGCTAAGTTGAATAGGTGTCACATAACTACTGATTTCAACAACTTTAGCGTTAAAAGGGGATAAAATATAATGCATGAACAAGAGAAAAATCTGAGCAAAAAGAATATCGTTGTATCAAGTTAGGGAGACTTAAATTCAAATGCATAAATATTAAATAACATTAAACTCAAGTGTTTCACTCAAATAAAGAGGCAAAGTTAGAGAGATATCACTTTAATGAAAGTGGAGTTAGGAAGAAGAAAAAGCACACAACAAATTATCATGGTTCAACCCAATTCAAGATGACTTAAGCCAATCTCCATCAGCTTCCTAAGATCTCATCCATAATAATCCTCGAGATTAAGTTTAGGCTCTTGATACCTCAGTACAATTCTTCAAGCTCAATTAAGCACTGTAGAAGCCACTTAAAATTCTACTAGTTTGATCTATGCATTATTAACTCTATGTCGTCAATGCCCTCAAGTCTCAGTAGGTACTTGAGAATCACTTTCCCCTAGGTTTGATTATTTAGGTATCTAAACCACTTTTTCTTATAACTTCTAAGGTTATAACTCTTTGATTAATATAATGAAGCACACTAATAATCTCTTACAAAAGCTATTGTCCTAAACACTTAAGTAAGTTAAGAAACTCTGACCAGGCACATTTTTTCTTCCCTATAACTTGCAGCATATAATTGTTAAAGTACCATGGACACAAAAGCAACTTTAAACGCAATATATTTGTTAAGTCTTATTCGTTGCTTTGATCATAATATGATATTATAACACAACTTTAAACGCAATATATTTGTTAAGTCTTATATGTTATAATGCACTTAGACGCAATTAAGAAGGATAGAAAAAACTTTGAGTAAGATTGGATAGCATTCAAAATCTTTGAAGCGTTATTTTGAGACAAAACATTTTAAACTTGGGTTGATCAACTTTGACTGAGGTTGATATCACTTGACTTGGGTCATCGTATTTGAAGGGCATAACTTTTAATTGGCTTATTCGAAGAGTATAACTTGAGATAGAATGATAATGAATACTTTAGATGATGTATCTCAAATTTAGAAGATGACATTAGGGGATTTCTATAAGATATTTCAATGAGGTTCAGGATCAATTTCTAGTTGATGAGTGCCAACTCAAGGTAGATAAAATAACAAATGAATTTATGTTGAACTACTTGACTTGGGCTGCAGACTAAGTTGTAAAGCATAGGAATTTGATGTCTGCAATTGATACCATCAAGTATTGAAGATATAAGTATCAAGTATGATTTTTTAGATCATAGAAATAGAACAATGAAAGCATGAATCTCCCTTACTAATGAAATTAAATTACTCGATAATTTTAAGAGTATCTTCCAGTTAAGTACACTTGACTCAAGCTTAGATGAATCTATGTTCAAAGGATGTGACATTTGATTCGAGCTAACGACTAACAAAGAATAACCTCATGTTGGATAAACTTCCAGTTGAAAATACGAGGCATCTATATTTTGATTTGAGATAAGCGACTTTAATTTAAGGTTAGGCTTTACCCTCACAACTAACTCGTAATTATTTCAAGATCTTATACTTGAGATAGAAGGTATATGTCAAGCTTTGAAATCCAAATCAATGAAATATGAAAGATTGAATTGATTCTATAACACAACTCTTGAGATTAACAAAGGCAAATTAAAGGTCGAACTTAAATTGATATAACTCTTTTAGTTATTTAAATTGAAATTTGACAAAGAGCTATTAATGGAAAGGTCTTTATGTCTAGTTTCAAATTCAATAAAAACAATTCCAAAAATTTCTTATGCATAGTTTGATAGATATTGACAAAAACAACATAACAATATAGAGTGTAAACTTGAGTTGGAATTCAATAAACCGGAGTTGAACACATGAAAATCATACACGAAAGTGATAATCAACTTCCAAATGGTCACAATAACTTTCAATTAAGCTACTCCAACTTCTAATGATACGATATATATATATATATATATATATATATGTTATGTAAACTTTTTATCTTTGTTAGTATCTATGTTCTGATAATGACAAAGATGTTATTAACTTATCTGTTTTTTTAGAGTTCTAAAATTTAGTTTAAGTCTTCTATTTCTTGATAAAGTTTCCCAATTTTGCATTTCTCAAGTTTCAACTTGAGTTCTAGCGCACTTGAATTAAAATATAAGAAAAATCCTTGTTTTATCAAGTTCTTTACTAAGAATTTGTTTTATCAATAAACATGTTGAAGAATTTAAGTTAATAATATCAAGTTCATTATTTATTGAGTTCTTTATCGAATTCTCACCTAAGTACTTATCAAGGCTTCTTCAACATCCATCTTTGCAAAAAAAAAAAAAAACTCAAATTCTTTAAACATTTTCCATCTCATATATCCAACTTAGTTGTTCTGAACTTATCAAATTTTTTTCGATATTTCTCGATAATGTTATCAAGAAAATCTTGTATCAAAATGGTTATCAAGAAAATCAATTCTTGATAAGGTAATCAAGTTCCTGATCAATTTATTAAAGCAACTTTCTTCTATTATTCATAAGCTACTTGAGAAACTTGCTTTTAAGACTCTCTAAGTTACTCTAGCATACCAAGTGTTGTTTCTTGATAATGGTCTTCAAGTTGCTTTACTCCAGCTCTTATATCTTTTGGTCTTTCTCGATAATATTATTGAGAACCGTGTTTCTTGAGTTCTTTATTGAATAGAGTTTATCAGATTGAAATATTTGATCTTTTGCATAACTTGATGAAGCATTCAATGGAGTATTAACAAACACGAATACCACTCTACTATATTTAATTTGCACATTTATTACTCTTTTTTGGGTTGTATACTTGAGCTTCAGTGATCATTATTCACACTTTGTAAGAGAGAAGTAGAACATCTTTTATTACCCACTTTAAGAGATATTTAAGATCATGAGAATCTTGAGTGGATTATATCCTTACAGGAAGTAAAGGAGAACGATTGAGAGATTCAGTTGTTGTACCGAGACAACGAGAGCTCATTGAATCTTAGAGGTAGTAGTAGAACTCTTAGAGGTGCTCTAGGAATTGAACATAGGTCAAGTTATTGGACTAAACCAGTATAATTTTCCTATGTTCTTCTTTCTTGCTACTCCCTTGGTGAAACCTTTCTAATTCTAGGTTATTTCATTCACATTATCATTTTTATTCTTTGAATTTTTAATATCATCCAATTCACTTTCTTGTGTGAAACTGCTATTCTAACATTTGGTGTCAGAAAAGGTCTCGTAGAAAAAACTTAACATCTCAAGAAAAGATCAAATAGCTGGTTTGGATGATAGTGTATTACCCAAAGGAAGCTCTACAACAAACCCACCAAGTTTCAAAGGAGACAAATTCACATTTTGGAATATGAGAATGAAAATCTTCATCAAAGCTTTAGAATATGGTCTCTAGGATGTAATCAAGAAAGGAAAATATGTTCCTATAAAAGTAAAAAAATAGACAACATGCTTCTGAGTCTCTCAGCAAGTTCAATGAGAATGAGAAAAGGCTAATATTGCTGAATGACAAAGCCATCAATTTGCTCACATGTGCTCTGAGTCAGAAGGAATATTTTCAAGTCTCAAGTGTCACATCCTACAAAAATTAACCTTGGTAATGGATATGAAAAATTAAGTCAAAGGCTAATATGAAAGGTAGACTGGCTAACAATGTAATATCCTTTATAAAAAAAATTAAAAAAAAAGTAATTGAAAAATAATATAATATAATATAATATAATATAATAATATTTTATTATAATATTAAAAAAAAAACAAAGTCCAACTTTCCACCGATATTTCGGTGGAAAGTTGGAGGGGGTGTGGAAAAATTGGGGGGGAAGGGTGGAAAACGTGGGGGTTGGTTGGGTTTGAAAAAACCCCCCTCCCCCAATAACTGTGTGGGGGTGTTAAACACCCCCCACAATCCATTTTTCCCTCCGGCAAGCGCAAGAAGAAAGAGAGAAAGAGAAGAAGAAGAGAGAGAGCCGAAGAGTGTGTGAGAGAGAGGAGCATACCGGTGAAGCAGAGGGCAAGCTTTGAAGATATTTTAGGTACATAAAATTATCTCTTTTCATCAAACTTTCTTCATAAATATTTCATATATATTTTATGCTTCATAATAGTAGTATTACCATAGTGATTAGAGAAAATTTTGAGACTTATATATGATATAAGTATTGAGTTTTGACAAAAGATGACTATAGAAATTTAGAAGTGAATGAGTTGTTAATTTTAATCGGTTTAGATTTCTCTATTTGCTAGTTTTAGTATTTAAATTAATTTATTTAGTGGAAAATCTGTTATGTATGAGATATACCATATTTTTACCGATTAAATTCAAGTTAAATAATTTATTTGGATTGTTTGATATATTATTGAGATTTTAATCGGTTTAGTTTTATTTATTGGGTGACTGGAGGTTTTGAAATAATTATTGTAGCTAAAAAGTCTATTATTTACGGAAAAATATATATATGGTAGTTATACCATTAAAGTTTTGATTAGATTATTTAGTTATAAATATTTGAAGTATTATTGAATTTTTGATAGTGTGATTTTGAGGTTTAAACATAAATGAAGATTTTTAGAATTTAGAACATAGTAATTTTATATTTGGAAATTATGAAAAATCCTTTTTATTAAGGTAAATAATTTGGAGATGGTAAATAAATAATTTGGGGTTGTTAGAAATTTTAAGTTGTTTCTAAAATACTTAATAATTTCTGAGTTATGAGAGTTGCGGGAATTTAGAGTAAAAATTTAAATAATATAGAGAAGTTTAATTAATTAATTTATATTAATATGTGGTTATATTAATTGTGTAGATTAATTATTGGTTGAGTAAAGGATTGACCTTGTGGTAATCCTTAGTATTGCTTTGGTGAGAGGTAACCACTTTCCACTTGTTATATGTGCTAATATGTTGTTTGTGAGTATTTTCCTATTTTTGAATAATATTTGTTATTTGGAATTCGAGTAGATATATTATATCTGTTGAGCTATGAAAATTGTCTTGTGGGATTTTTGGAATTGTAATTGAGAAGTTTGGAAAAGATATATGATTTATATCTTATGGATTATACTGAGGAAAGATTGAGACATTTTTTATTATATTGTGAATGATTGGTTGTTATTTGGATTTTGGATTGAGTCCTATCCTACCACGTGGTAAGGCCACCATTGGTGCACATTGGTTGGCTTCTTCTTTCGTCCCCCATAGTGAGGGATAGGCCTTTGTGGCTTCTTATTCGTCCCCCAGAGTGAGGGATAAGCCCATATGTTTGATTGATCCCCCAGAGTGAGGGATAGACTTATGTGGCTTGTGTGTTGGCCCCCATAGTGAGGGTTTGGATGATTGAAATTATATTTCTATGGATATATCTATAGTTCTCGAGAATTAATAACTGTCCCACTTGACACCTCACGAGCACGTGTTAGTATGTATGATGAGTTGGAAAGTTGGTTACTGAGGCGTTTGTCTCACCCCGTGGTTTAACATTTTCAGGCGATAGTTCAGGTGGTGGCCCATCAGGGAAGGCTCCGGAGGCATAGTGTGCTGTTATAGCTTGTATAGCCTCCCTGCTTTTGTTTTATGTGTTGACTTGTTATATATTGCCGCATAGGGCTCATCTACTATCATGATGTAAAATAATACTTTTAATTACTACTATCTGGTATGATAGGGCCGTGAGGAGGCCCGAGACATTTTAGACTCTGCGTGTAACGTTCCTTTGAAAGTGTTGACTTTTGACTAATGAGCTCTATAGTTTATATTAAACTGATTTATCAGTCCGTATGGTTGAAAATATAAGTTTGGTTTGGGCTAATGGTTGAATGATATTTCTGGACTTTGGAAGTCCAAGGCTTAAGGTAACGATTGATGTTACTCTTATTATAAGTTTATTTCTTTTAACCATGATAGCGATTTGAAAATTTTAAGGTTTCTTCTTTTCTATCATGGTTAATCATTCAAATAAATTGTTGATTTAATCTAAAATAGTTTTGAAAGAGCGGTTGTCACAAACAAAGCCAGGCATGACATAAAATCTGGTCCAGATTGATATTTTTGGAATTATCGGTCTAGGAAAGGTAAAATGAAAAATTTTAGCAATTTTTTTAGAAAATTCCTAAAAAATGGAAAAAAGATAAATTAGAGATTTTGAAATCTTAATTGAGGCCCCGAAGATAGAAATAATATGAAAACAGCTTATTGTTGAATTTCTTGAAAACAGAAGTTTTTTAGGAAAAATAGTAAAAATTAGGTAAAAATAATTATTATAATTATTTAGAGACCTCAATAATTCTGGAAACAATTTAAAATAATTATCTAAATATTTTTTTGAATTTATAAAATTTGTTTCAGGCCCTAGAAGTACAGGAAATTATTTTAGGAAATTTATTTCTAAAAGTCTTATTGATAAAGCTCTATTCGAAGAAAATTCAAAATAAATAGTTAGAGGTGGAAACAAATTCTAGAAATTTCCAAATTTCATTCTTATATTAAAATAGGAGTTTTCATCTAAAGAAATGTGATTTTGGAAGTCTAAAAAATTATAAAAAGTTATAAATGAATAGTAACTGACAAATTTCAATATTGTTTGGAATTAATATCTAAATGGTGGACCATCCTTTTTGGGCCACTCCAAATCAAAAGTAGGCCCCACATTGGGCCAAGAAAGGCCCAAAAATTTGTGCAAACCTAGCCCAATTATTTAAGTCCAATCAAGTCCAATTTTCACATAAAAATCAATGAATATTCTTGGAATTTTACACATGGCATGATTTGAAAATTAGAGGGTTTGATGTGATGGCAGCCACATGGCCATTTTTGATGGCCAAATTTTGGCCATTCATGGGAGGAGGAAGTCATAATTTTTGCTCTATAAATAACCTTGCTAATTACACTAAAATAGGCAAAAAATTGACAGAAGAGGGGAGGTGCTGTCTGTAACATCCCAATTTTTAAGCCTAGAAGTACTAGAAATAGCCTGAATGAGATATGCTACTAGACCCCTTTTTAGTAGAGGTCTTAAAGATGAGAAAGAAAGTTAAAGCAGTTTTAGGGACTAAACTGCAAAGTGAATGTTTTAAGGGGCTAAAGGGTAATCAAAGTTAGAGGCTCCAGTAAAGTCTCAAAGGCCCAGAAAGAGAAAAGAGGCTAGATACAGACCAAAGGTTAAGTTAGAAGCCTCAAAGAGATTGTTTTATGAGGTTGAGCCTAAGCAGGGGTAAAACCGTAAATTCAGAAAGTTACGGCCATCAGGGGTAAAAATGGAAAGTACTTAGAAAATTCTAAGAAAATTCCAGAAAATGGGAAATAATATTCTAAGACTCTTTTGTGAAGAGAGATGATGAAAATACCCCTGAGGTAACTTAAAAGGAATTTAGAAGTTTATGGCTCAATTTAAGATGTAGAGGTAGATTTAATTGTTTGAGTCATAAGGAAACCTCAGAAAATTATGGTAAAATGGGGATGTATGATCTAAGAGACTGTAGAAAATTATAAAATTAGTCTCATCCCTAGAAGACAAGCAAAATGGCTTTAAGAATACTTAAAAGCCAGTTGTGCCCAAAAAAGGCATTTTAAAGAATGATTTTTAAGTGGGGCTATAGGTTGAGTTATGACCTGAGAAAATTCACAGATTTTCTCTAGAATAGGAGGAATTTTATGATATTTTTGGATGAATTTTTGGAGCTCTGGACTGAATAAAATGCTCCAGTCAAATATTAAATAATTTTGTCCCCTAAATAGGAGACAAAACCAAAGAAAATATCTAAAAGCCATCATGACGATGCTGAGTCAGCATGCTGAGTCATCAAGCGTAATCATGACACCGACGAGTCATCATGCTGAGTTATCAAGCGTAATCATGACACCTACGAGTCATCATGCTGAGTCACCAGAAGATATTTATGGACAGCATAAAAATCAGAACGCAGTATGGGAATATTTTAGACAATCTTTTGTCTACCCATTATAGCGAAATCTCTACTGCATGACTCAGTAAGGTTAAGTAGCCTGTCAGTAGAGCTAATTATTTTCATCTATACTCCTTTAAGGTGGCACCATATATGTACTTAATTAAGATGAGAAAATAGTGTCAGAACATGTCCTGGTGGTACAGGGTAAGTCAGGACCCGAAAAGTATCTGATATGGTGCAAGATTGGCTTGATAGGTGGAGAAATAATTAAGGAGATATTTTTGCACGAATTTCCATTTATTTTCTCCCTATTTTAATGCCATAAATGATGAAAGGACATAAAGTGACAAGTGTACGGTTAGATGAGAAAAAGAAAATATTACGTGTACGGCTAGATGGAAGACACGTGTACGGTCGGATGCAAGGCACGTGTGCGGTCGGATTAAAGACATGTGGCTTGATGATGTAAGCATGATGTCATCATGATGAGGTAAGCATGATGTCATAGGACACTTGTCACCGTAAGATCAAAAGAGAAAATGGACGGTCCAGATCGAGCCACGTATTTTTAAGATCAACGGTCCAGATTCGGTCTGTTTTTCTATAAATACCCCCTCCCCTCCCTACCATTTCGTCCAAGCATAAGGAATCCATGGGGAAGCTCTTGCAAAATGGTTTCTAGAGAGAGAAAGAAGAGGGAGAAAGAAAGGCCAAGTGGTTCCAAGCCAGATCAAACTCTAAAACACGGTATGTGGTGGTTATAGCACCTGATTTTATGCCTATTTCGGATTAGTTACTGTGCGTATCTGATTCTGAAATTTTGCATGCTTAAAGTACACTCTGTGAGCTTTAAATCCATAGGTAGAACACTTCATTTGGATATGTGTACGATTTATGGTGATTTTTCAAAGTTAGGGTTTGAAATCTGGAAACAGTGTTGAACTTTTGGAAGAGTTTCGAGTTCCGTACAGTTCCGGTACTGTTCAGCGTAGAACTGGTTCCTGAAACTATTTTTCATTTAAATTTAACTTAAGGATCTTTCAGTGAGACTTGGAAGCACTCAATTTGGAGTTTTCTAGAATTAATTATGAATTTTCAAAGTTGAGCAAAAATTCTGGAAATTCTGCGTGAACAGTACCCGCGAAGCAAAATTTCCAGATTTGGTATTCTTGAATCTAAGGCCATCTAAAGTGGTCCTAATTGACAAGAAATGGATCTTAAGGATGGGAAATGATAAGATTTATGTTAGAAAAGTTGGAAAGAAAACCCTAAGACTAAGAGAAAGGGTTGAGGTTCAAGAAAGCTAGTCTTGAACTTTATGTAATCTAGTGGTCCTAATGGTTTGTATGATCAATGTGACTATGTTTAGGACCTTTGGAACATCCAAGAGGATGTTTGGTGATGTTGATGGAATGTCCACATGGTTGGAAAGGCAAGGAAACCAAAGGAAAAGCAAGGGGAAAGCCATGTTACAAGGTAGTGAACTTACCTATACTGTGTGCTTGATATGTATGCTTGCATGATGTGATTGTGTTGCCATGATGTGACTAAGCTATGATGAAATGTTTGCAAAGTTATGTTTGCAAGTTTATGTTATGTTTTGCCTTGGCAATATGTTATGGAAGCATGAAATGCTTTAGCTTACTTTCCATGGCATTCATGTGTTAATGTTATAACATGTCATGCATGTGCATTATGTCTTGCATGCTTATGGGTAGTGTTTGCTACTGAGATTCTCCCGAATCTCACCCCTCCCTAACCAACCATTTAGGTCAATCAATGATGGGCAATAATGGCATGAGAAGCAAGGAGAAGTAAGCGGAGAATTATTCTTGTTAATGGATGAGACTGTTAATAAATGTATAATTCTACTATTTTGTGAATTATGTTATGGATGCCAATGATGCCATGTATTTAATTATAATATTTATGGCATGAATGAAAGTGTATGAGCATGAACGGGAAAGAGTAAGGCCATGTTATGTATGCCAAAGAAATAAAAAGAATTAAAGAGATGTTAAGGGATAAAACGTAAGTCCTGGAGCAGTGAGTTTGTAGCTCCAGTTTGACCTATCAACGAGTGAGTTAGGTCATAAGATTTGGCAAGCAAAGAGATCTGATGTTTTCTATTTAAAATGAGGGGTAGTTTGCCCGATTCCGATAACCGAGCAGAAAGTTATGCCTTTCCAAAGTTAGGCAAAAATACAGTAAAATCCGAAAATGACCAAATGAACAGTAACTTTTTCAAAGGAAATTGAGCTCGAATTTCAAGGCAATCAGTTCAGAAACTATTTTTCCTCAAAATTTTATCCAAAGAGCTTTCTGTAGAACTTGGAATCACTCAATTTCAATTTTTCTACAATTAGTTATGAATTTTCGAAGTTTGTCACATTTTAAGGTGACAATGAATAGTAACCCGTAAATGAAAATTTTCAAACTTGATTTTTCATCAATTGTAGCTTCAAAAGTGATTCCAAATGCTTCCGCAAGGAAAGTTAATTGGTATAAACATAAGGTGTCACATTTTTGGTATCAGAGCAAATGGTTCTGGCAACCAGAACAAATTTTAAATTTAAAATTTTTATGCTCTGAATTTTGAGGAAAATAATTTACACTGTTCATTAATAAATTTATTTGGTCATTTGGATTACAGAAAGCTTAGGTTTTTCTCCGAAAGAAATAGACATAGAAGAGAAGTAAGGAATGATAGAGAGTAACCTGAGAAATAGGTAGTCGTTGCTAAGAGACTCCCCCTCAGGAGAGGAATGGTTGAGCTGAAAGAGCTTGACCAAGGAATGAGTAAAGTTGAAAGACGTCTCCAGAGGGTAATGGCTAAGATTATGGTAAGCCAGTAAAGAATAGGAGTCTAGACCCAAATAAGGAAGCAGGGTGACAACCTAGCCTCGGGTGATTGGTTAAAGGTGCCTGACTGGAATGTCACACAACGGAGGTGTTTTAATGGTCAATGCCTGTTGTGTAATATGGTCAGTTTATGATTAGCATATGACCATAGAAATGAATGGTTAAGGGTACAGTAAGCCAGTCAAAGGTATAAGTCAATGCCCTAGTAAGGGAACTGAATGTCAACCTGTACCTTAAGTAATCGATGTGACCTCGATAGAGGCAAGGTAACAGGATGAGATGTTTGAGGTTTGTTCAAATCCCTGAATAGAGGTAGAAATCCCTAAGGATAGTGAACCAAGAGGGACAGAGATTAGATGATAATGAATGAAGGGTCAATGATGACCTAGGTGCCAGACCTAGATACCACACAGCAAAGTGATTAAATATTCACTGTGTAATGTGATGAGAAATATGGTGATCAATACCTGACCATAAGAATAATTGGTCAAGAGGTAAAGAAAGTTAGAAAGAGTAAAGTGAGGCAAGATCCCTCTTGAGGATAGAGATGAAAGGAAATGAATAAAAACATGATAGTGGATGGTTGCATTGGGAACTAATGAACAGAGAGAGATAAGCAAGTTCCTAGTAATACCTAGAGCTCGATGATGCTTAGATACATGATAATGTTAGGGACTAAACAATATTCTTTTATGTCCCTAAGTCATCTGAGAGCGTGCAACCATGGTACATAGGCCATTAAGGAATCTAAGAGATGAGATTCCTATAGATAGATGCCATTGCCTACATGATTGAATAATCTAGTGGAGAGGCTCCCTTTAATGGGGATATGGTATTCAAGGAGTGTACCCTAGAAGAGATTGTATATAAGCGAAGTCTTGACCATGAAGTACCTCTCTAAGATTGGGAAGTGGTTCTCCAGATCAGAGTGACGCTGCTCTAGTAAGAGTAAGCTATCCTCTGAAGGAATGAAACAGAAAGCAAGTGGTTGAGTTGATGATGCTTCAATTAAAGCAATTTGTCCTCCACAAGAAAAGTAGAAGCAGCCGAGGCAAGGCACAGGACGAACCTTACCCCAGAGAGAGAGAGTGAAACTGGTTAAGACATAGAAGCGTGATATGCAAACAGATGCTCTTTGAGCTTAACAGGGTACTACAAGATACTGAAGGATAATGAGAATGTGATAAGTCCTCTCCCGAAGCTGTCCAAATTATTAAGAGACAGCAAGGACTGTAGAGTCCTAAGACAAGACAGGCTGGCATTGATACAATGGCAAGTTAATGAGCCCTAGAGATGAGCCAGTGCCTAGGAATTCGAAAGGCACAAAGAAAGGAAAGTGACCTAAGGAAGCTAAAACTAAGGGCTAAAGAAATATGGAAAGGCTAAGAATTCCAGAGTTGACAGAAAGGATTGAGTAAGGCCTAAGAAGACAATACTGATATCTGTGATCAGTCTTGGGGAATAATCAGTCAAGTTACTAGCTGAGTGGAGGTGACTTATTTTATTACTCAACTCTATGGTCTAGAGTCTCCTAGAGATCCTAAGATGGCTCAGATTGATGATAGTATTCTAGGGTCATGATGGATCCTGAAAAGGCTTATGGTAGAGCGCAGTAGCTCCAAGGTCGTAAAGACCAAGCCTAAGAGAAAGTGTCTGAGCCATAAGGGTAAGAGTACAGTACCTCTTTGGGAAGACGATGACCAGAGATGAGTTTAAGATAGTGAAATCTCCTTCAGCGGTGGACTAATATAGAGAGAGTACCCTTGACTTGTTCCAGACACCTTTATTGTTGATTAGACTGAGCTCAATTCTGTTCTAGTCAATGAATGAAAGAAAGGAGATATGCCCTTAAAGTAAAGAGGAATGGCAAGGTATACAGCAAAGAATAGATAAAGGTTGTATTAAGAGAACCCAAAATGCCATGGTGTAGTAAAATACCATGAAGACAGGCACACTGTCATGGTATTATTATGAAAGAATGAGCCTAAAGGAGAGGAAGAAGGTGAGCAGTGGTGACAAAATGCTTAAAAGCAAAGGCCATGCTCATGTAAATGACAGAAAAGTATAGAACGACAAGTTATGTAAGTATGGAACCATGGTTGAAACCTGGAAATGAGTATAATGAAAAGTTGAAGAGGTCAAATTTAGTATAAGTGGGGATATTCTCCTTAGTTAACCTCTCATTAAGGGTAAGAATAGAGGTTTGACTCGGAATTTCGAGGACGAAATTCTTTTGAGAGGGGGAGAATTGTAACATCCTGATTTTTAGGCCTAGAAGTATCAGAAATAGCCTAAATGAGATAGGCTACCAGACCCCTTTTTAGTAGAGGTCTCTAAAGATGAGAAAGAAAGTTAAAGCAGTTTAGGGACTAAACTGCAAAGTGAATGTTTTAAGGGGCTAAAGGGTAATCAAAGTTAGAGGCTCCAGTAAAGTCTCAAAGGCCCAGAAAGAGAAAAGAGGCTAGATACAGACCAAAGGTTAAGTTAGAAGCCTCAAAGAGATTGTTTTATGAGGTTGAGCCTAAGCAGGGGTAAAACCGTAAATTCAGAAAGTTACGGCCATCAGGGGTAAAAATGGAAAGTACTTAGAAAATTCTAAGAAAATCCCAGAAAATGGGAAATAATATTCTAAGACTCTTTTGTGAAGAGAGATGATGAAAATACCCCTGAGGTAACTTAAAAGGAATTTAGAAGTTTATGGCTCAATTTAAGATGTAGAGGTAGATTTAATTGTTTGAGTCATAAGGAAACCTCAGAAAATTATGGTAAAATGGGGATGTATGATCTAAGAGACTGTAGAAAATTATAAAATTAGTCTCATCCCTAGAAGACAAGCAAAATGGCTTTAAGAATACTTAAAAGCCAGTTGTGCCCAAAAAAGGCATTTTAAAGAATGATTTTTAAGTGGGGCTATAGGTTGAGTTATGACCTGAGAAAATTCACAGATTTTCTCTAGAATAGGAGGAATTTTATGATATTTTGGATGAATTTTTGGAGCTCTGGACTGAATAAAATGCTCCAGTCAAATATTAAATAATTTTGTCCCCTAAATAGGAGACAAAACCAAAGAAAATATCTAAAAGCCATCATGACGATGCTGAGTCAGCATGCTGAGTCATCAAGCGTAATCATGACACCGACGAGTCATCATGCTGAGTCATCAAGCGTAATCATGACACCTACGAGTCATCATGCTGAGTCACCAGAAGATATTTATGGACAGCATAAAAATCAGAACGCAGTATGGGAATATTTTAGACAATCTTTTGTCTACCCATTATAGCGAAATCTCTACTGCATGACTCAGTAAGGTTAAGTAGCCTGTCAGTAGAGCTAATTATTTTCATCTATGCTCCTCTAAGGTGGCACCATATATGTACTTAATTAGATGAGAAAATAGTGTCAGAACATGTCCTGGTGGTACAGGGTAAGTCAGGACCCGAAAAGTATCTGATATGGTGCAAGATTGGCTTGATAGGTGGAGAAATAATTAAGGAGATATTTTTGCACGAATTTCCATTTATTTTCTCCCTATTTTAATGCCATAAATGATGAAAGGACATAAAAGTGACAAGTGTACGGTTAGATGAGAAAAAGAAAATATTACGTGTACGGCTAGATGGAAGACACGTGTACGGTCGGATGCAAGGCACGTGTGCGGTCGGATTAAAGACATGTGGCTTGATGATGTAAGCATGATGTCATCATGATGAGGTAAGCATGATGTCATAGGACACTTGTCACCGTAAGATCAAAAGAGAAAATGGACGGTCCAGATCGAGCCACGT
The DNA here is from genome assembly GCF_004799145.2 of Neltuma alba. Lineage (NCBI taxonomy): Eukaryota > Viridiplantae > Streptophyta > Magnoliopsida > Fabales > Fabaceae > Neltuma > Neltuma alba. Next base: position 845,261 of record NW_021635259.1, read on the forward strand.
ATTTTTAAGATCAACGGTCCAGATTCGGTCTGTTTTTCTATAAATACCCCCTCCCCTCCCTACCATTTCGTCCAAGCATAAGGAATCCATGGGGAAGCTCTTGCAAAATGGTTTCTAGAGAGAGAAAGAAGAGGGAGAAAGAAAGGCCAAGTGGTTCCAAGCCAGATCAAACTCTAAAACACGGTATGTGGTGGTTATAGCACCTGATTTTATGCCTATTTCGGATTAGTTACTGTGCGTATCTGATTCTGAAATTTTGCATGCTTAAAGTACACTCTGTGAGCTTTACATCCATAGGTAGAACACTTCATTTGGATATGTGTACGATTTATGGTGATTTTTCAAAGTTAGGGTTTGAAATCTGGAAACAGTGTTGAACTTTTGGAAGAGTTTCGAGTTCCGTACAGTTCCGGTACTGTTCAGCGTAGAACTGGTTCCTGAAACTATTTTTCATTTAATTTAACTTAAGGATCTTTCAGTGAGACTTGGAAGCACTCAATTTGGAGTTTTTCTAGAATTAATTATGAATTTTCAAAGTTGAGCAAAAATTCTGGAAATTCTGCGTGAACAGTACCCGCGAAGCAAAATTTCCAGATTTGGTATTCTTGAATCTAAGGCCATCTAAAGTGGTCCTAATTGACAAGAAATGGATCTTAAGGATGGGAAATGATAAGATTTATGTTAGAAAAGTTGGAAAGAAAACCCTAAGACTAAGAGAAAGGGTTGAGGTTCAAGAAAGCTAGTCTTGAACTTTATGTAATCTAGTGGTCCTAATGGTTTGTATGATCAATGTGACTATGTTTAGGACCTTTGGAACATCCAAGAGGATGTTTGGTGATGTTGACGGAATGTCCACATGGTTGGAAAGGCAAGGAAACCAAAGGAAAAGCAAGGGGAAAGCCATGTTACAAGGTAGTGAACTTACCTATACTGTGTGCTTGATATGTATGCTTGCATGATGTGATTGTGTTGCCATGATGTGACTAAGCTATGATGAAATGTTTGCAAAGTTATGTTTGCAAGTTTATGTTATGTTTTGCCTTGGCAATATGTTATGGAAGCATGAAATGCTTTAGCTTACTTTCCATGGATTCATGTGTTAATGTTATAACATGTCATGCATGTGCATTATGTCTTGCATGCTTATGGGTAGTGTTTGCTACTGAGATTCTCCCGAATCTCACCCCTCCCTAACCAACCATTTAGGTCAATCAATGACGGGCAATAATGGCATGAGAAGCAAGGAGAAGTAAGCGGAGAATTATTCTTGTAATGGATGAGACTGTTGATAAATGTATAATTCTACTATTTTGTGAATATGTTATGGATGCCAATGATGCCATGTATTTGTTATAATATTTATGGCATGAATGAAAGTGTATGAGCATGAACGGGAAAGAGTAAGGCCATGTCATGTATGCCAAAGAAATAAAAAGAATTAAAGAGATGTTAAGGGATAAAACGTAAGTCCTGGAGCAGTGAGTTTGTAGCTCCAGTTTGACCTATCAAACGAGTTAGTTAGGTCATAAGATTTGGCAAGCAAAGAGATCTGATGTTTCTATTTAAAATGAGGGGTAGTTTGCCCGATTCCGATAACCGAGCAGAAAGTTATGCCTTTCCAAAGTTAGGCAAAAATACAGTAAAATCCGAAAATGACCAAATGAACAGTAACTTTTTCAAAGGAAATTGAGCTCGAATTTCAAGGCAATCAGTTCAGAAACTATTTTTCCTCAAATTTTATCCAAAGAGCTTTCTGTAGAACTTGGAATCACTCAATTTCAATTTTTCTACAATTAGTTATGAATTTTCGAAGTTTGTCACATTTTAAGGTGACAATGAATAGTAACCCGTAAATGAAAATTTTCAAACTTGATTTTTCATCAATTGTAGCCTTCAAAAGTGATTCCAAATGCTTCCGCAAGGAAAGTTAATTGGTATAAACATAAGGTGTCACAATGTCCAAGTGTTCTTGAGCTTTGACCCAACTGATCTTCATATGAGTGCATTTGATAGGACCGGACCTCACCAAGCTTTAGTCAAGGATTCATCAATGATGTTTTACTCTTGTTATGGTTAAGTTTAAAGCTTGTTTTAGTTGGAAATTTGAGTTGTTTCTAAGGATGTAGTGGCTGCCCACATTTTAGTTGAAGTGTCTATGCATTAGGGAAAGATAGAAGTCTT